>NW_026917166.1:0-125000 GCF_035046485.1 Aedes albopictus
TTTCCTTCATTCGTTTGCTGCGTTAACTTCCATACCTAGAGGCGCCGCCGTGCCCATGAGAGACCATCGGTCGTCCGTCGCTATTCACCTTTTCCAAAGGAGCTATCTACATACAATTATTGCGGGCCTTATCGCTTGAACCAAAATTTCAGAGCCAACAACGTTCCACACTGCCTGCATCGCAATGCTTCCATGCTTCCATACTACACTGAAATAATTCTAAGAGCCTATTTCATCAGACGCTACACATACATTTTACCCCTAGTCTGACACGTTCACTTCAAATGAATCTTCATACGTATCATATCATAAATAATTCCAATTGAAAATCCTTCTAATGAAACTAAATGACACTTGCGCATATCGGAGCTATATGCACACTGGCGTAGCCACGGGGGGGGTTTTAGGGTTAAAACCCCCCCCCAGAGCCAAAATTTCTGGAACAAATTTCCAGTATAAAACGCTCTGTGATGAAAAAATTTTTCGGCTGCGCCGCCATTTTCACCCTACGTTTCAAATTCATTGTATATGTTTACGAAATGGGAGTGTCAAATAAAAAAAGGTATTATTGAACATCGAAAACCCCTCCCACAGCAAATTTCTGGCTACGCCACTGTATATGCACATAACACGATCGATACATCAGCTGTGCATATAACTTTGGCCGGGCGGCAAAGCAACATTGGCAGATAAAGTGGAACACGTTTTGCAGAATTCCGCAATTCTAGTAAGTGAGCTTCGTGGTCGTGCGACTAGCGGCGTCGGTCATTTAGGCGTTGTGAGTTCGATTCCCGCTCCAGCCGAGGAAACTTTTTTTTCAAAATGTGAAAGATATTATTGGAGTTGCATATACATCTGCACATCCAGCCCGCACGAGAGAAGCAAAATGCATGACATATAACAGTATCATGGCGACCTGAGAGTCATACCACATGCTTCGCATATAACTCTCACTTTCCATTTCCAACCTTAGATTAGATTCATATGATATTCCAATAGTGCAGTAATATATGATTGACATATAACTGTGATCGGGAGAGTTGGCTCAGTGTACCAGCCACAGGGCACGCACGCTCGCGCGCACACACACCCAAATCTATAGCGACTAGTGACTGGTCCATAAAGGCCAGCCAGGCTAATAAGCCAACGTTCCGAAAATAAAAACAAACAAACATTAGCAAATCTGACACTTGTAGCCACCAACCACCAGCCAGTCAGCTTGCCTCGCCAGTGCTGGCTGCAGCGCAACCTGCTTCTTGTTCGCTCACTCGCTCCCATCCCTGTGCGCGGGTATTGGTGCGATCGAACCAAATCGCACGCAGACGACGACCGCGCCGCCTACAGAGACAGACGTCGCGGCGCACACGGTAAACTGGTGAGTGGTGTTGGTCGAAAGTAAAAGGTCTCTCGCTTGCTCGTTGTTGTCGTCGTCATCGTCGTCGATTCGGTTCTTTGTGGTGTTATTATGGTGAGTGAGATAGTCGCTCTCGCTCGGTTCGGTGTGTGAATAATAACAAGCGAGCGCCGCACAGCAAAAGGTCGACTAGTGCGGTGGCAGTAGCGCCGCGCACGCACACAGCTATAGCGAGACCCAGTCGCAGTCAGTAGACGTGGGACAATGCGACGCAGAGCGAAAAGGGAATGACGGAATGGGGTGAAGCAAAAACCGAAATCAGCTGATTGTCGGTTTTAATGGGTCTCTGGCTGCCTGCTGAGCTGAGCTGGGCTTGAGTACCTTTAGCCGTAGCTCCTATGAGTGGAGCTTTCGGTAAACAACCGTTTCTTTCCCTATTTTCTTCTGCTTTTTCGCTTTCGTTGTTCCTCGTGTGCCGAGTTAGTCTGGGAGTTTCGTTTCGATTTCTTTCGAATGAAATGATGGGTTTCTTCGGTACAATGATTACTTTATTTTGTGAATGGAAGAGAATTCCTTCTTCTTTCTAATCGAGAGATAACTCAATCTTTGGGTGATTGGTGTAGCACCGACTTTCACGGAACTGCTTGCGGTGAACGGATAAAAGGTCGTCCGTCGCAGACGGATTAAGATACGAACGAAGTTGTTGCAAGCAGCCATCTTCGATTTCTGATTAATGAAAGGATCTGGAGTCTGGAGAAGCTAAAGATAATCCTGTGCGTTTATGCAGCTGACTGTCTGTTGTCTAATGACTACGGCACAGGTGCAATTTGATCGTGAAGTGCCTAACCATATGCGTAAGATAAGATATTGGGGTCTCCAGTTAGCCTAGTGGTTAGGTTTATGGATTGCCAATCCGGAGAAGGCGGGTTCGATTCCCGTTCCGGTCGGGAAAATTGTCTCGACTTCCTGGAAATAGTGTGTCATTGTCCCTCACAATAAACTAATTTATGCAATGGCTGGCAAAGAAAGCTCTCCAATTAATAACTGTGGAAGTGCTCAAAGAACATTAAGTTGGAGACAGGCAGGCCAAGTTCCAGTGGGAACGTAGAGCCGTACAGAAGAAGAAGAAGATAAGATATTGTTTTTTTTTCTTATCTGTATTGATTACATTTTTATCCCTAGTCTAGTTCATCTTGGGACCCACGCTTAACTTCCCTTCCGAAGGAAGAGCTCACAATTTTTTGAGCTTGTCGGAAGTGGGAATCGCTCCTAGGTCCTCGGCGTGATAGTCACGTGCTTTAACCATCACACCTGGTCTGCTTCACACAAGACATTGTGTTACGTAATGTGTAAACAAGATAACAAGTATGGGGTTTTACGACTGGAAACTCGATGAAAAGGTCAATGGCTTTCTAAGTCTTCGAACTAATAACATTTTTATCTACATTTCCGACGTTTCGGCCTAAGGATTTGGCCTTTTTCAAGGGTCGTAGTGTCTACCGTCTATCATTTTTATCAGCATAAGGAATTCTCTTCTGGGTGGCTTTTCATGTATAGACATGCTCAAGCATGTATTACATATTGATCTCGTAATTGCTGCTAGAGGGTTACACTGCACCGTTTCGGTAAATGTTGCAGAATTATTATTGTATGGTACCAGCTTTTACTCTGGATAATTATTATCTAAGTACATGTCGGACTTAAATATCCGGACCAAAAAGGCTCGACTTTTCAAGGTCTTTAATATTTTGTATTCATTAGCATGGCATACTGATGAGTAAGCTTAGTGGAGACCCTAGCCAAACAACAGTAAAAATTTAGCCTACGCGTCAACCTCTTCTAGATTTGAAATCCGTTGGCCGGATTCGTCCGGGAATTGCTCCAGAACTCCATCCCAAAAATCTTTCCTGGCGTTCTTAGGGAGTTCTTCCAAAAGTTTCTTCGGTAATTCCTACTGTGATAAGTGTTCCTCCTGGTATACTTTCAAGGAAATCTCAAGGGATTCTTCTAGGTAGAGAAGTTCTGAGATTACTCAAGAATTTCCTTCTGGAATTCCTCAAAGCATATTTCTGGGAATACACTTCGTACGTAGGGTGAATGATTATCAGTTAGACTGCTTAGCCGTTAATCACAATGTTAACAAACGTTAATAATTGCTACATACATAATCTCTTGAAATTCCTCAAAAACTGTTTCTCGGATTTATCTAGGTAATCCTTACTATTCTGCTGGGTTATTTTTCTTGCAATATGTTGAGAGTCGAGATACTTTTTTGGGATTCAGTTCATCCAAATGTTCCTTTTAGAATTCACCCACATGTATTTTCCATGAGTTCCTAGTTTCTACGGGATTTCCACCTTCTTTTATTGCTGTTAGTTAAAGTTTCTTCTGTGATTCCTTTAGCTAACATTATTCTTTTATGTAATCTTTAATAATTCCACCAGTCGTTTTTTTTTGGATTCCTCGAGGAGTTCTTTCTGATATTATTCCTAATCTCAGCATGTTCATGATCAAGCATGTTCATGAGGTTTTTTCTACAAAGCTTCGTAGGATTTTCGTTTCATTTGAAATTCCTCAAGGATTTTCTTACGGACTTCATCGAGGTAATCGGTTGGACTTTTTTTTATAAAATTTTGTGGTATGCCTTAAGAAGTTTTTGCACAGACCTTGTTCTTGAAATACCTACAGGAAAATGCAGCAAAAGCTCCACCGGGGATTACCCAGCAGGGGTTCCTTTGTAATTTCAATATGAAGTTTCACCACTGCTTTAAGGTTTCCGCAAGGGGTTTCTTCTGGTATTCTAAAATGTTTCTGGGATTCCTCTAGGTATATGATTTCACTTACAAACCTTTATGTGAGTTCGATGAGAATGTTTTGTTAGATAGATATACGAATATTTGCTGACTCCTGAGAATTCTCCTGGAGCTCTTATTGGGATTTACTCAGATATCCATTTTTAACTTCCTGCTGGAGTTTCTACGGGAATCTCTTTAGAATTTTCACCAGGAATTGGAATTATTTAAGACATCCTTCTGTAATTCCTCCGGTGTTTTTTTTTCAGAAGCACCTGCGGGAGCTCTTCCAAGCTTTTTTTTTGTGAAATTCTTCCAGGAGTTCATCCTGGGGTTCCCCCAAAAGATCTTAGGATTCCTCTCACTTTTTCTGGGACTCCATTATATTTATTTATTTATATCCTTCTGAGATTCTTCAGGTACTCCTCTAGAACATTTTTTTCTAGGATTCGCCCAGAAATTTCTTCAAGTGTTCCTCCTGGGCTTCCTCTATGAGTTCATTATGTAATCCCTGCAGAAGTTTCTTCTATGATACCAGCAGGAGATCTTTTTCAGATTTCTGTTTAACTTCCTTATGGAATTCATCCATGACTTTATTATTGAATTCCTCCAAGAGCTTCTGCTAGATTCCCTTCAGAATAGTCTTTGGTATTACTCCAGAATTTTCAACTGCGATGCCTCCAAGAGCTACTTGGGATAATCTTTCAGGAATTCCTTCTAGGAATTCTCAAGGAATTGCCTCTGGGACTGCCTCCACACGTTTCTTCTGAAAATCCTCCAGGAGTTCCTTCTGGATATATCTACTAATTTCTATTGAAAATACTCCAGAATTTTCTTCCGGGAGTCCTCCTGAGGTTCCCTCTGAAAATCTTCCTACAGCTATTTCTGGTAATCCTCCAGGAATTTCTAATGAAAATTCTTCAACAGTTCCGGGAACCTCTAGGAGTTTTTTGCAGTATTCCTTGCTTATTGTCATAATACAAATGAACTAAAATAATACGAAAATAAAAAGTAGATAAGCATTCCTCTATCCATTTTTCTGGGATTCGTCCAGAAATTTCTTCAAGAGATTCACTTGGGCTTCCTCTAAGAGTATTCTGGGATTTCTGTAGAAGTTTCTTCTAGGATACCAGCAGGAGATCTTTTCCAAGTTTATGTGGAACTTCCTCCCGGAATTCTTTCATGATTTCATTATCGGATTCCTCCAAAAGCTGCTGCTGGATTTGCTTCAGAATAGTCTTTGAAATTTCTCCCGGATTTTCAACTGCGATTCCTCTAAGAGTTACTTGTGTGAATCTTTCAGGAGTTCTTTCTAGGAATTCTCCAGGAATTTTCTCTGGAAATCCTCCAGAGGGCTTTCTCTATGAGTTCATTCTGTAATCCCTGCAGAAGTTTCTTCTAGGATACCAGCAGGAGATCTTTTTCAGATTTCTGTGGAACTTCCTTATGGAATTCATCCATGACTTCATTATTGAATTCCTCCAAGAGCTTCTGCTGGATATCCTTCAGAATAGTCTCTGGAATTTCTCCAGAATTTTCAAGAGTTAGGGTGACAATGTGTATTATCGGCAGGTTTGTTCTTTTCGTCATGGGGGTTTTTGTCAGCCAAATTGCCTGAAACTTGATAATATAATTCAGCTTAGTTGGGAAGGATTTGAGACCAACTCTGAGTTCAATAGGTTTAAAAAAAACCCTAAGACGAAGAGAACAACACGGCCGAGAATAGGTAATTTCCCCTACTTGTGATAATCTTTCAGGAATTCTTCAGGAATTGCCTCTGGGAGAGCTCCAGGCGTTTCTTCTAGAAATCCTCCAGGAGTTTCTTCCGGATATCTCCAGGAGTTTCTATTAAAAATACTCCAGAATTTCCTTCCGGGAGTCCGCTTGAGGTTCTCTCTTTAAAATCTTCCAACAGCTATTTCTGGTAATCCTCCAGGAATTTCTTATGAAAATTCTTCAGCAGTTCCGGGAACCTCTAAGAGTTTTTTGCAATATTCCTTCCTTATTGCCGTAATACAAAAAAAAACTAAAATAATGCAAAAATAGACAGCATATAAGCATTCTTCTGAACATGGTTCTGGGATTCTTCCAGAAATTTCTTCAATATATCCACTTGGGCTTCCTCTAAGAGTTTATTCTGAGATTCATGTAGAAGTTTCTTCTAGGATACCAGCATTAGATCTTTTCCAAGTTTATGTAAAACTTCCTTCCGAAATTCATTTATGACTGCATTGTTGGATTCCTCCAAAAACTCCTGCTGGATTTCCTTCAGAATGGTCCTTGGATTTTTTTTCATAATTTCCAACTGCGAGTCCTCCAAGAGTTTCTTGTGGGAATCTTACAGAAGTTTCTTCTAGAAATTCTCCAGAAATTTCCTCTGGGAATCCTCCCATAGTTCCTTTTGAAAATCGCCAGGAGTTTCTTCTGGAAATCTCGAAGAGTCCCTTTTAAAAATCCTCCCAGCCTCAGAAGTTTATTCTGAAAGTCCTCCTAGAGTTCTTTCGGAAAATCTTTCAGGAGTTCTTTCTGATAATGATCCAGAGGTTTCTTATGAAAATACCCAAGGAGTTGCTGGCGGGAACCTCTAGGAGTTCTTTTCAGTATTTCGCCAGGAAAAAAAACTAAAAATACGAAAAATTCTCTTTTATTTTGGAACAATTTTCAGTTATCTTTTAGAGAGAATTTGCGTAAGATTTTCTACTGGAAGTTCAACGTTTTTGAGGTTTTGGCTTTCTCAGTCTAGGAAATCCAAACGGTTAAATTGGTATTGCCCGTTTCGGCCTAATTTATTTGGCCTTTTTCAATGGTAAAGCTGGGTAAACGTCGGGAAATGCCAATTTAATCGTTTGGATTCCCTAGACTGAGAAAGCTAAAACCTCCAAAACATTTAGAGAGAATTAAATCGGTAGGGGTTTTGTCAGTTTCTATGATATAACTGGTGAAATAACACTTGTTCAAGTTACTGGCAGTATTTGTACTGGAATTTCTTGTGAAGATTCGGAGGATATGTACTGTCGAAAAACAAACTATGAACAAAAGGATTTTGTAACATACAATTGTATAGCGTTCCTCCAATTGACGAATGTTTCTAAAAGGTCGTCCGTCAATTTACCTCATTTCTCCAAATCTGTCTACCGGGAAAATTTGAGTCGTCATTTAAAATCAGTCGGCATCAAAGCATTCGTTTAGATAAAAGTTGCAATTGTTTGTCACATATCTTCCGAGTGGCCGCGTATCTAATCGGCACCGGTTTATCAACTCAATGCAATGCAAGCGATCGCATATCAGCCAGCAATTGCGAGCCTTTAGCGCTCAAGCCCCTTTCTGTCATCCGATACCCCTTACGCTTACGGTATGGTGGCGTTGCACATGCAAGCAGCGCAGCGCAACAACCAACGCCAACGGTGGGTGCGTTGGTCGTCATCGTGTCGGATCGGATTGCCTATAAATAGCAATCAAAACAACTTTCGCTTCTTCAAAGCGACATTCTTCGGTGTTTTGTCGTCGTCGTAGTCGTCGGGGGACCTGCGTATGAGAGAGCTATCATTGCATTGCCGGAGTAATTGAACGATCATTTGAGAGCAAGTAGTTGCTGCTCCTTTCGAGAAGACCAATGTCAGTGGAGTGGATTGTTCAGCTAAAACGCACTACTGATGGGATTAGCATCTTGGGAGATCTACAGTACAATAAGCTGTAGAGGGATTGTGTTCAGAGGGTTTTCCATGAACAATCTAAAGTCTGATTAGCATTGGGGAGGTTCTGAGAATCGTCTTAAAACCTAGTCAGTATATTTTGGTTTTATGATGTTTCTATGTACCTCCTCGAATCTAGTCTAGCCTAGTTTCGTCGACGCGGTTCCAAGGACCCCTAGGACCTCCTTGAATCAATTGAAAAGGCAAATATTCTTTAATCTCCATTTGGTACCTGTATCAAATCTCTGAGGTTAATCATATTCACAGAGAATACAGTGAAGTTACACTAACATATATCTGGGTGACCTGGTAAGAATCGGGCCTACCTTAGAGCTTCAATGACCACCCGTAGTTGCTCTAATCGTCAAAACAGCCACACTTCAACAAGAAGTTAATCAGATGGATGACTGATTGGGATTTACAGGCATCCTCTGTGTACTAGTGCTGGGGCGCTTCTATTTGAAAACGAATACTGCATCTGCTACGATCAAATACAGGGAAACTAGAGGAAGGAAAAGCAATAGATGCTGCATTCACTCGCCCACTGCAAATATATGTTCATAACTGTGTCTAAGTGAAAGCATTCGAATAAGGATGTTAGAAGCAGGGTTGCAAAATGTCACGGAAAATGTAACATGACATTTTTCAGTTCTACCATTTCCAGTGCGAATTTACACCTGTAAACCTGGAGAAATCTCGGGAGATATCCCAGGAGGAATTTAAACTGCAATATACAATGTTATTCCTGGTGAAATTCCTAAAGAAATTCGTGGAATTCCTAAAGAAATTCGTGGCGAATTTCTGTAGAAATCAGAAAATCTTAGAGGCAACCAAGAAAAATTCCAGGAATAAAATCAAGCAGATATTCCTCTAAAAATCCAACCCAAGTAACCCTCTGTATGGTCAATCAATCATACTTGTAGAGGTTTTTAAAGCCGTCATAAAACTTTGTACTTTTCATTTTGGTTTAATGGCGGTTCTAAGAACCTCCTCTAGTCTATTTGACTGAAAATGTTAAAAAAATAGAAGATCTCTGAAGAAATTGCTGATGGAATCTCATTAGGTATTTCTGGAAAAATCCTTTCAAGAACTTTTGGAAGAATTACTGGTCTATCTCAGAAGGAAACTTCTAAGTAATCTCTGGAAACATCACAGAAGGAGTTTTGCTAGCGGAATCTGAGGAGGTAATCTGAGGAGCAATTCCATCAAAATGTGCTGGATAAGTTCCAGCATGAATTTCTGGATGAATCTTAGCAAGTACTCCTTGAGCAGAAGTAGCTGAAATATTGGAGCTTTTTTGGAGGGATCGTAGCAGAAATGACTGGAGCATTCTTGTTAGAGATCGCAATCATTGACACCTATTCGTCGATATTCGACTGCCTTTGTCTTTGACATTCGCAACACAAGCAATCAAACTACGAAACAAAAATGTCAAATGAATGCACTTGGCCACGATTGCGCCTTCGGGAGATGGTTCGGCTTTTGTTATTCCTGTCTTCTTCCACAATGAAAGCTGAGTTGGTCATATGTGTGTCGTATTCATTTCAACAAGCAAGAATAAACTAAAATTAACGTTCATAATCGGATTGGCTGGAATCCATGCAAAAAGCTAGAATTAGACAAATGTCATCGTGTCAGACGACATTGATTTGACCCTTGTTTATGTTTATTGATCTTCGTCATACCGCTCGTGTTGCGTGTAAGAGGGAACGGTAGTGCATTCATGTAACAAAGCAAGCTGACACCAAACTGCGGCACCGAAATGAAGGTAGTGAAAAGTGTCGAATGTTTACAAGATTGGACTGGAGGACTCCTAGTAGAAATTTTTGGAGGTATAACGGAATGGATCATTGGAAACATAACTAAAATTCTTTGCGAAATCTCACAGAAACCCCTAGAGAAACCACAGAGAAAATGCCTGGAGGAATCATATCGAGAACATCTGGAGAAGTTAGAAGTAATACTATAGGAAGGAGAAGCAATAGATGATGCATTCACTCGCCCACTGCAAATATATGTTCATAACTATGTCTAGGTGAGAACGTTCGAATAAGGATGTTAGAAGCAGGGTTGTAAAATGTCACGGAAAATATGTCATGACATTCTCCAGTTCTACCATTTCCAGTGCGAATTTACGCCTGTAAACACAAACCTTCAATAATGCTTGTTAGATATGGTAAAATAACGACATAGGTAGTACATATTTTTGACTAGCGGCAATGAAATGGGCAAAAAAGGAAATTACATTTTTTGTGACATTTTACAACCTTAAATAGTTAGAAGTGGATGGCACGTTACAATTTTATTTTTTCTTTGTTTAGCGAGTTGCCAAAGTGTAGGAGCTCGCGCCTGTTTACAGCCTCAGTTGTAGTTTTGCACTTCACTGCTCTAGATAAAACTAGATCATTAAGTAGCATTTATTCGCACCATTAAACTAGCAAAAAATAACGACACATTGCACATTTGAGGTGTGTGCAGTAATTCCCAGAAAATCATAACCTCAAAACAGGAATTGATGCGGAAAATTTTCACTTGTCACACACGGCCAAAGCAGTTGGTTGCTGCTCACGATGACCACCACCTGTATGCACGGGCAGTGCAGTGCGGCGTCATCGTAAAACCTGTACAATTGTGTTATTTATTGCCGTTTTGGTGCAGCCCAGCCAACAATAATGTGTGCCGGTGTTCATTTGTAACAATAACAGAGGTCGTCGCCGAGGCTATGACCACCACGACGACTATCTGCTGGGATAGGTTTCGATACTAGGTTAAAAGTTGCTGCAAACTACTTATATTCACAGTGTACCTAGTGTAAACAAGCTCTCTGGTGAATATGGTTCAGTGAGCACCAGACGCAGGCAGGCCTCAACCGACCACCGACACCGAGACTTGCCGGAGTTTGACGAGCGCGTAAAAACTATATGACCGGTGGTGCCACAACAATATGATGGGAACAACGATGATGATTATGACCGCTAGCGATGATGATGATGATGGATAGTAAAAGAGTGCAGTTATAACGGGGTGATCATGACGTTTACGAGATGTGATTAGGATTGATTTGTTTGGATCGCACAAGTAGATACGAGTGTTGATCTGAATGAAGTAGGACTTTAATGTTCGAGCTTCGTATTATAGCGCAAAGTTCGGTCAGTCGATCAGTTCACATCTACATCTAATGCATTCGTTGAAATGTGAACTTCCCTTGACCGCGTAGTCAGTGATCTGTCGAGAAAGATGAAAGATCATAACTTGGTACGATGGCTGAGATAGATCGCGCGCGACTCTTATTCCCAGGTCAACAGTGTTCAAATCTCGTCTCTTCATTTTTATCAATAGCTATGTCTTCCTTTGTTTTCAGTCAAACCTTTCAAACTTCAGATATATTTCAGACAAATGTATGTATATAACTAATCCAGTGTGTCTGGTTGTGTTTGATTTCAGTTACGGAATCAATTATGCCAGAGTTCCCATGACATTATGGCAATGCAGGTCACTCACGTCACGTGACACATCTAAACCTCAGAGGTATTCCGCGAATTTTGCACGCACCGCGACTCCACTCCACTCTCTACTTGTTTGATCAATGTCGAGTAGACCAGCTGGAATTCAGCACGAAGTGAAGGTCGCGCTCGACACTGGCTGGTGCGTTTCGCATACAACATTCACTTTCGTCGGTTCGTGTGTTCGTCTTGAGATTTTTTTGAGCTACGACACCAGGAAGAATCACACATTTCAATCCGATGATTCGCGCTGCTCCAACATGCATGCACCAATTAGCATAGTAATTTATTTATACAGAGCTGGGTATCCGCCCTCGGGATAGATTTGTTCATGCATTTGTCATTCGATTCTCAGCGGGTCAGATTTTGCGACGATGGTTATACAGTATTGGTCAGTGCATTTGCAACTTTTTTTTTTAGGTTCTTCATGTAAAATGATTTGTTGTACATAGTACTGTCCTCTAATATGAATCGTTGGTGTGTTCGACTGTATTCGGAAACTTATGTTTTGTGGCTTCTCAGTCTTGACAAAATCAAAACACTGTTATGTTATTTTGTTGTTTTGTTATAACATAACAGTGTTTTGATTTTGTCAAGACTGAGAAGCCATAAAACATTAGTCTCTAATATGAATGCATTGGGCTGAAATTTGCACTGAAAGGAGGATCGTTTCTTCTAGAAAGTTACAAACATTTGAACCAACACTGTACCTAAGTACGCGGTGCATGATTTATAGGTCGTTTAAACCTTGACCGGAAATGTCGCCGGCATCTCATGACACTAGGAACGACACGACAAGTCAGAGAAGACAGACAGTCGTAAAAAAAGTTCTGCTCCAGGCAGAGCAGAAATGAAGAAATGAAGTGGGAGGTACCGCACCCCTCATCTAGCGTGGACGGTAATTAGCGGAACCCCACGCCAAACTATGCTTATAGTACCTAACCTACGACGACGACACAGTTCACCAAGGTATTATAGTTCTAATTTTCAGTCGCGCAATTTAATGGGCCATAACGCGGGTGTGTAACACGACCGACTTGGGTGCTCGCTCGCGTTTCTTACAACAAGGTACTTAGATACAGTTTTTCTCCTACTTATTCATTCTGTTGCTTCATTTTTGTGTTTTGTGGTTGGTAGATTGCAGCCGAATGGAAGCAGTCAGTTTTATGGGTTGTTGTTGTTATTATCTCGTTGAGGTTTAAACTATCCGGATAAAAACTGACCACGCTTACCACACTGACTGATACGACGGCGTTGGAGCTCCCACACTGGGAGCTTGAATTTTATAGCATAATGATTTTAAACTTTTATCAAATAAAAGCATAATCACTCACCGATTGGTTTTCTATACAAAAGAATCCTAGTAGTTTAAAAAGATTTCACCCAAAAGTTGAGAAATTCTTGCCTCAATTTTTACAGGGCATTTCTTTAAGACTATACTACGAAAATCTGTCACATTTTTTCCAAGAATACTTAGAGCAAAGTATTTCCCTCAGGAGTTCTTTATGAATGCCTCTAGAAAATGTTTCATTCTCCCAGATATTCGTAAATTTTTTTTCCGAAAATACTGAAAACTCAGAATTTAGAAAAAAATATGATAAAAACTGTGTGAAAGAAATAAAAAAAAAATTAATGCTATCTTCTATACCTGTAGGAATTCTTCCAAGAATACACTCTGAAACTCAGAAGAGTTTATAAAGCAATCTCTTTTTCAAAACCCATAGTGGTTCTAGTATATTTTTTGGTTGAGTGATTTTCAGTGGGACTTTTAATGGTTTTGACTTACAATCACAAAAATACGCGTTGATGCTTTTATTTCATCACCGACGTTTCGATTTTTGGCCCTGAAGAAGATCCAAACCCGAGGATTGAAACGTCGGCGTTAAAATAAAATAATCAACGCTTTTTTGTGACTGCAAGCCGAAACCATTGTGGTTATAGTATTCTGCCACGAAAAAAAATCTTGCATTCAGTGCAGAGTTTCCGACAGTTGGTCAAGACATCCGGAACTATCCTATGATGAACTACCTAAGTAGGTAATTATAGGTTTATCCGCTAGGTAGCGCTAGTGAGTCTATGAAATTCATAACTTCCCTATTTCGAGAATAAGACTACATAGAATAATTGTGTCTTCGGCAATGTTTGTCGCGGCATCAAGAGCTGTCCGATAATACAATATTTCTCGCGTTTAGTATCATACAGGCGTATCTACAATGATCGATTTCTCTTCGTCGATTTTCTTTTCGGATTATTATTCTATTCTATTCTATTCTATTCTAGTGCTTGCACAGCCAGTATTGAAAAGCATCCTGGAAATATCAATATTTCTTCTGATATTTTCTTGTCAGCATTAATATTTGCAGCATATCATAGATGTGATACAAATATTAAAATGGCCAGGCCCACTGTGCAGACTATTGGATTGAAAGATAATTCAAAAATATAAGGCAATCAGGTTATCCACTTATGAATGACATGATTGACAAACCTTTTTGAATGGAATGAAGGAAGAAACGGGGACAACCGTACCAACCGTTTCTGTGTAGGGGAATGATTTTTGAACTAGAGATCGTTGGGAGTGGTGCAGCTAAGAACGTCGATTTTCTCTTCGGATTATTCCGGAAAAAACGACCAATAGTCGGATGATCTCTCGGTGTATTTCGGTGAAGGACGACTAGGACTAGCTTATAAAACAACCAAAAATGATTTGCAGGCCAAGTTATTAGCCGAAGAGAAAATCGATGAAGAGAAATCGATCATTGTAGATACGCCCGTATGATACTGAGCGCGAGATTTGATTCTAGATTTATCCGCTAGGAAGCGCTAGAGACTCTTCGAAATTCTAAATATCTGTATCTCGAGCGTTAGGCTACATAGAAAAATTTCGTCTTCGGAAAAGTTGATCAAGACAACATAAGCTATCTGAAAATGGGTAAGTTGATTCTGAACATATAACTGCTAGATGGCGCTAGTGAGTCTTACAAATTTAAAAATTCTGAATCGTGAGAATAAGACTAGATAGTAGAGTGTCCCAAAATTGCTCATAGTCAGAAAACTTGGGGGCTCACCCTGCAAATGTTAGCTAAGGGTTTTAGAAACAAATTTTTGTATGACGGCAACTTTAAGAAATCGACACTGATTCTTCATTAGGGCCGAACTGACATTTTCGATTTCTCTTCATCGATCCTCTCTTTGTTTTTTTTTGTATTAACGTGTATTTTAACTTGGTGGCTTTGTGGTCATGCGGCTAGTGTCACCAAGCATTTAGTCGCATCGTGCTAAGGAGCGCGATTCCCGCCGCAGCTGTCAGGAAAAGTTTTCGGCTGTGCCACTGGGCATTGCATGCTAGTCCGTTGTCTAGTGTCGTGCTTCCTTCAAAGAGCGAAGATTTTTTGGTTGAAATGCGAAGACGACGACTACATCTTGATCTAGAAACAAAAATAATAATGATTTTGTTTGTTTTGATCAAGTTATCAGCGAACGAGAGAGTCGACGAAGAGAAATCGATCAAGTCAGTTAGGCCCTTAAGGAAAATCGTTGTCGAAATAATGTTTAGATGTCGGTAGAGATTTTCGAAAAATCGCCATTTTTCTTAATAAATATCAAACAAATATTTTTTAACGCACAAAAAAGGCAAAACCCACGTTTTTCATATGTTTTACAGCTTGATATAGGGTAGTGAATGTATTTTGGCCTGGGGCAGGTATTTTGGCCCACCTTGGGAATTTTATTAATTTTATCATTAGGTAATAGGTATCTACAAATCTTTATTATTGGAGATTATAAAAAAAAAAATAAAATTCACAAGGTGGTCCAAAATACCTGCCCGGGCCAAAATACGTCCACTACCCTAGATCCAAATTTCTTGGGAAAAATTAGTAACGACATGTTAAGCGGGAAACTTTTGAATACCGAATATTTGAATTTACTGTAATTCATCATTTTGCGATATACTATGGCTTTTACTCATCATAAAAAGTATCTCAACCTAATGCTAGTTTAAAACAATTTTCAATTAAAAAAAGGAAATATTATGAGGAAAAACTTTGCCGAAGACAGCATGACATACCTCTATGTATGTACGAAGGGCGAGCACAAATTATTAATTGTTGAAACTGTTGTATTTTTTAGACTATCTCCACCAATGTGTAGTAAGTAGGTGAGTAGTAGAGATATGCAAACCGATTTAATTTGTGTGGTTGGTAGAAGTACTTCATATCGTAAACTGAGCACATATAGAGATAAATAAATGTCAACAACGTTCAAATGATCGATTTCGGTAGTGCGGAATATCTTGATCTTTGAAAATGAACTCCTCAAGCCTTGTTCTTCTTCTTGACGTAATAACGTCTTCACTGGACCAAGCCTGGAAGAATTGCTGAAAGAGTTCCTGGAGAAATCCCTGAAAAAAACTTTTGGTGGAATAACAGAAGGATTTTTTTTTCTTTATAGAGATTTTTAACCCGAGGCTATCTCTGGAACTATCTCAGGAATTTACCTATCCGAAGGAAGAACCTACTTTTGTGTAACGTGTTTTAACCATCCCTCCAGGTCAGATCCACTTAAGTAACTTCTGGAGAAACCACATAGGGAACTGCTGGAGAAATCACAATTGGATCTCCAGATGAAATCGTTGAACGAACTTACCTGGAGAAATCCCAAACAAGCTGCTGAAGGAATCCCTGAGTGTATTCAAGAAGGAATCCTTAAAGGAACCCCTGGAAAAACACTTCTGGAGGAAACACTGGATAAATTCTTCCTGCAAAAATCCCTGAAAAGTCTCCCGGAAGGACCATTGAAGGAACTGCAGGAGAAACCACATGGGAATCACAGAACGAACTTCTGGAGGAATCTCTGATATAGCTCCTAGAGAAATCACAAAATTTCCGGTGGAATTGCTGGATGAACTTCTTGAGGAACCCCTGAAGCAAGTCTTGGAAAACTTTTTGAAGTACTCTCTGAAGTAGTCCCTGGAGGAATCCCTAAAGCAGTGCCTGGAGGAATCTTTGAATGAGCTTCTTGAGGAATCCCTAAAGAAGCTCCTGAAAAAAAAACTCTACAGCAATAATGTAAGAAATGTTTCGAGAAATTCCTCAAAAAAGTATAGGAAAAATTTCTTGAAGTATTTCTTTAGAATTCATAAAGAAATTCCTGATGGTTTTCAAGAATCTAGAGGAATCCCTGTATGAACTTCAAACGAAACCCCTGACGGATTTTCTAGATGAATTCCTGAAGAAATCTATGATAAGCTTTCTGGATGAATCTATGAAGAAATTTATGAAAAAAATCCCTGCAGGAGTTTCTGGAGGAATGCATCAAGATATGACAGAAGAAATTGTTCAAGGAACTCCAGAGGAATTTCTGAAAAAGTTATGGAAAAGGAGAAAGAAATCCTAAATTTTAGGAAAAATCCCACAGAGAATTCTAGAAGAAATTCCTGGAAGAACTTTTGGAGAAATCCCTGGAGGAGTCACTGGAACAATATTTGAAAATGTTCCTGCAGGAATCCATGAAGGAGTTCCTGAAGTAGTCTATCAAGGAGTTCCTGGAGAAATTGCTGAATGAATTTGAGAAAAAAATCCCTAAAAGTTCCTTGAGATTTTTTTGATTGAGTTCCTGGAGAAAACTTTCCAGCAATTGCAAGAGGATCCCTGAAACGTATCAAGGAAAATCTCTGAAGCAATCCCTGGAGGAATTCAAGAAGAAATTACAAGAGGAATTCCTAGAGAAATCACGGAAGGAGTTCTTGAAGGTAGTCATGAAGGAGTTCATGAAGAAATCTCTCAAGGAATTCCTGAAAAATCCCACAAATAAGGAGAATTTCCTGCATGAATTCTTGCAGAATTCCTGGAAAAATCCCAGAAAAAGTTCCTGGAGAAATATCTGAAAAAGTTCCAGGAAGAATCCCTGAAGAAGTTCACGGAGAAAGCCCTCATGGATATCCACGAGCAAACAATCAAGAAATTCAAGGAGAAATTCTTGAAGAAATTCCTGGAGGAATCCCAAAATAGTTCCTGGAGAAGTCCTTGAAGGAATTCTTGAAGAAATCCCTCAAGGAATTCCAGGAGAAATCCTTTAAAGAACTTCAAGAGAAATGCCTCAAAGAATTCTAGGAGTAATCTTTGAAGAATTCCTAGAGTAATTGCTGGACAAATATCAGAAGGGACTGCTGGAGGAAACTCTGATGAATTTCGTATAGGAATCACTAAAGAAATTCCTGGAGGAATTCTTGATGGAACTCCTGGAGGAATCTCTGCAGAATTGTATAGTGGGATCCATGAAAAAAAATATATATATCAGCGGAATACCAAAAGACATTTCTGGAGGAACTCCTGAAGAAGTTCCAGAATGAATCCCCGATAGAGTTCCTGAAGGAATTATTGAGGAACTTTCTTGAGGAATTTCTGAATGCACCTCAGGATGAACCCCTGACTGCAATGGTACTTGAAAAAGCAATACCAACACCTGCAGAGGAAATTTCTATGCTTTCATCGTAAACTAAACTAGCAGAAAACAAACGAACTACCTCCTAAACAGTTCCGGTTCGCTCCAGTTGTGCTTGATGATATCGTTGTTATTGACACTTCAAACTTGAAGAAACGAGAACCACTTGAGATAGGCATCTAGATGTTTGGTCTTCGTATTTGCGATGAGAATGTGTAATCGTGACAGCCAACCGTAGTCGTCGTCGTCACTTAGTGGCGGAATTAACCACTTTTTAGCTACCTCAAGTGTTTGTTATTATCCCAATCTCCAAGGTTTCAATTGGACGTCTGCACGAGAAGGAGATCATTTCCCACTTCGAAGGATGATTTATATCGGGTCCGCCCGAGCCGGGGAATTACCCCCCATATTAACAAACGGCCCATGAATGCAAATCAGGGCCGGAATGTGCGTCAACGCGTGCTTGGTGACACGTAGCGCTCGCTCTACTATCCTCTATGTTCGGTTTGGTTAGTCGTCCATCATAGTTCTCAGTGATGGACGGAGGGGCAGCATCATAAAATGAATGATTCGAATGCTAATCTCTGTTGTGTATGTTAACTGGCTGACCGGCGCTGCGCTGGTGCTTGGCAGATGGCTTTCCGATGTTTGACCCCAACCGGTTTCATTTCCTTTCCTGGTTTTGTGCATCATTCTTGTTGTAGGTACCTCGTCATCTCTGATATGGCATGCCATGCATCTGATGCCGAGCGAGGATGGGGACAAGGTATGTGTTTATCCGATGCATGGTCTGGTCGTCTTTTACACGGTTGTTGTCCATTTACTTAAACTATCACCGGTCGGTGGTGCGGTGGTCACTCAGGTCGTTGTACAAGTTGTATCCGACCGAAGAGAGTGGAACAACAGAGAGTTAGGTCGATGATGTGGTCATCTTCGTCTACATACTACAGAGTGATGAAGCGACTGACGACCCTTGGAAGATGCTGCTCATTGGGGGAAACAGTTGATGTGGAATCTTGACAAATTTCGACAGGGAAAAGGAAGATTGATGTGGTTTGAAGATGGATGAAGCGTAAGTTTGTTGCAGGGAAAGGATTGCGAATCATGTTGTGTGGGAAAGTGATTACGTGACTTACTGTTGTCGTTACGTATGCCAAATGTATGGTTAATAGAAGGCGAACGTTTTAGATTTTTAGATATGGTCCAAATTGGTAAAAAAATGATTGCAAAAAGATAGTGGAAGAAGTGGGAGCCTTTTCTTTGACATATCACTCATGTGATTAATCAACCTAAAAGTGAGATAGCTTAGGGTCCCCAGTTAGCCTAGTGATTAAGGCTTCGGATGACCAATCCGGAGACGGCGGGTTCGATTCCCGTTCCGGTCGGGAAAAATGTCTCGACTCCCTGGGTATAGTGTATCATTGTACTTGCCTCACAATATACAAATTCATGCAATAGCAGGTAAAGAAAGTCCTTCAATAAATAACTGTGAAAGTGCTCAAAGAACACTAAGTTGAAGCGAGGCAGGCCAAGTCCCAGTGGGGATGTAGAGCCATAAAGAAGAAGAGGAAGTGAGATAGCTTTTAGATTTATTTCATCAGCATTCCTTAAGCTGTTAGTACACAATGTCAAATATTTGTCCAAAAAGAAACCATTGCTTAAACATCTTGTTTGATTGATGTTGTTTCTTGAGTTCTTTCCTTCTCAAATATTAGACCCTGTGTACTTCAGGCCTTACAAGAACGTTGTCTTCCGGTTTTCCAGGCCGGTCTCGACTATACTTAAGTGTTAAGATTCCCAACATTTACAGAACTTTCCCTGCAACATGATTTCATTTTCCACTCAAGCACTTATTTAATTACAAAAAAGCACAAACAACCCGTTCCCTCTAATTCAATAATAACCGCTTCGAAGACAGCCTCGAAACAACAACAGGTCGCTGCTGATTAGCATAACCCATTTCTGTTGGTTGACCAACCATGCGCGCCACACCATGCCCGTCCGTCGTCGTAACGTTGATAAAGACGTCATAGCTCCCGGGCGTCAGGCGCGCCGGCACGGCATCGGCACCACCAGCAATTATATCAATTCCCTATTATCGTCGTGAATCCGTTGCGCTCACCGCATACAGCGCGCCGCCCACGGAATCACGGACACGGGAAATTGTCGTGTGGCTATTTTTATCCCATTAGTGCCATCCTCTGCGGGATGGGATGGGTTGCGAATTATCGCAGACATCTCCAGCTATCATCTGCTGTGTGACTGACTGTACGAGATCCGGATCGGAAGAAGAATCTTCGTTGGGCTGCCCGTGCCCAGCCCAGCCACCCAGTCACCGTGGAGATTGTGTTGTTTCGATAATGATGCGATGCGGGGATTCAGTTTTGCCGCACACAGACAGATGCAGACAGGCGGAGGATTACGTCCGTTTCTTTGACGTCATGTCATACTTTTGGTTGACCTAGTCGTTGTCGTCATTCACTGGCGCGCCGCACCGCGCCGCCGGTATCCACGACTCACGAGCCGAACCGGAAGGTCGGGGCCGGGGGTTCCCTTCGGGGTTCACTCGTTCATTCATGATAATGCAAATTGACGAAAATATGAACGAACAACGGTGTATTTAGGGACGGGATTTGCTATCGAGAAACCTATTCATTGTGTTTGGGGAAGTAAAACTCGCAGGGGATGAGTAATGTTTGTTTCATTGGGTTGAACATTGTTGTGTAATGCTATCCTGATCTCAAATTGAATTTGATTATTTGTAGTGTTGCTTTACTAGTTCACTATCACACTTATTTGGTTGGCTTTACAAGTTCATTGATTCAACCTTCATGATTACAACAAATATTATGAGATCAGTTTCAATTTTGTTCCTTTAGCTAATCAGAAAGAAAGGCTTCTGCAAACCTGAGCGTCTCTTCTCCAGGAGGAGCGGCTCTCAACAGCTCAACGACGTACGAGTGTCAGGGATGGACTCTAAGCTCAATTGTGCACTATAGTCTTCCGGAAAGTAGGGTATTGGTGTCCGGCTCGACGAGCCAGCCGTAGAAAACCAATTTAACGGAAAATCAGCAACATACGATCTGCACTGCACCGGGAGCAACGACTATGACCCCAGCAAACAAAAAGAACTTGCGATTGGAAACTCGGTACGTGGAACTGCCGATCTCTTAACTTCATTGGAGGCATCCGCACCGCATACTCGCTGGTCTACTGAAGAACCGCGGGTTCAACATTTTAGTGCTGTTGGAAGCTCGTTGGACAGGATCCATGCTGGGAACGTTCAGAGGTAATCAGGTAGTATGATAGCCGCCGAAAATACGACGTCAGGATCATCATACGAGACCTGAACGGTCAGGTATGCCAAGAGGAGGTATTCAGACCGACGACTGGAAAGTTCAGCGCTTACCAGTTGACGAACGCAATCGACCTACGACTCATAGATCTCGACGCTTTGGCTATAAACAACACCTTTTTCCAACACAGCCTTCCTTGTCGTTACATCTGGAGACCACAGGAGACGGAATCGCAAATCAACCACGTTTTGATTGACGGAATGCAATTCTCCGACATTATCGATATCAGGATCTATCGACTCTGACTACTACTTGGTGATGATGTGCGCCCAAAACGTTCCGTTCATCATCATGTACGGTACCCGCGACCGCTACGGTGCAACTTGAGCGACCGAAGCAACCGGATGTCCCCTCAGCATACGCTCAGAATCTCGAGGCAGCGTTGCCAGATGAGGATGAGCTCGATGTGGCCCCTCTAGAGGACTGCTGGAGTACAATAAAATCAGCCATCAACGACGTAGCCGAGAGATCTGATGGTGATCAGATACGTGAAACGGTAATGCTGCAGCATTGAACCCGGCATACTGTGGAACAATACAAACAGAAGCGGAAACAGAGCACCCGTCTCTTCCTAGAAAAAACCGCTGCCTGGAAGAAGCGTAGTGCGAGTAAATAAGAAACACGGAAGTTTTACCAGAAGTTTTGCACATCCCGCAACGGCTCCATGCTTCGAGCCGAAAGATGCAAGGATAAGGACGGGAGCCGCTTGACGGACGCACGTGAGGTGATCGAAAGGTGGAAGCAGCACTTCGATCAGCACCTGAATGGCGTGGAGAACGTAGGCACGGGAGCCCACGGCAACGGAGGAAACGACGATGCCAGTGCAGCGGAGGACGGACATGAACCAACTCCCACGCTGAGGGAAGTTAAGGATGCCATACACCAGCTTAAACCAAGGAAGGGATGGTATCGCAACTGAGCTTATCAAGATGGGCCCAGAAATGTTGGCCACCTGCCTGCACCGGTTGATAGTCAGGATCTGGGAAACCGAACAGCTACCGGAGGAGTGGAAGGAAGGGGTAATCTGCCCCAATCACAAGAAATGCAACCATTTGGAATATCAGAGCTTCAGAGCGATCACCATTTTGAATGTAACCTACAAAGTGCTATCTCAGATCATATTCCGTCGACTGTCACCTAAAACGAATAAGTTCGTAAAAAGTTACCCAGACGGTATCAACGACAACGAACCAGATCTTCAACATACGGCAAATCCTCCAGAAAGGTCATGAATACTAGATCACAACGCGTACATGTTCATCGACATCAAGGCAGCATAGACAGTATAAACCGCACAGAAAACGGCTTTCCTGGGAAGCTGACTAGACTGATTAAAGCAACGCCAACGATGAACGGTGTGCAAAACTGTGTAAGGGTTTCGGGTGAACTATCCAGTTCATTTGGCTCTCGCCGGGGACTGCGACAAGGTGACTTACTCTCATGCCTACTATTCAACATAACAACCTGACACTACCTACCACTCGAACAATAGATATTAGTAGTAAAGTAGGTACAACAGCTGGCAACGAGGTAATCAAGAATTCAACTCTCAAGAGGAAATGCCATGGCACCACCTGTCGGAGACAGCGAAACAAACACTGATGCAGCAAAACGCGCGGTAAATGGTCTTGCTGGAGCGATTAGCCATTCAAGAAGGCTCCGGATCCGACCAATTTTCAAGCAACTCATCATTGAATCCTTGGCATCGAACATCCACGAATTTCCCTAGGACCTGAGAATGGGCAAGTTTTCGATCGCTAGTACGAGGATCTCTTCCTGAAGGACGGTGCGAAATTGGACGATGTGGCGAAGGTACGTTTGCTCACTCGAAGCCGCAGTATCAACGCTTTAGACCGTTACGTCAATTTCGTGCTTCCGAAACATCCCCGTGAGGTCACATTCGAGAAAGCTGTCAAGAAACTCAGCATTCGGATTTCGCTCATCAGTAAGCGGGGCCAATGCTTCCAGCTGACGAAAAACGATGCGGACGATTACATGGACTTACATGGGAAAAATCTACAAGACCTGTGAAGATTTCGAACTAATCAAGTTAACTCCAGACCAGTTTTTATTTGCGAACTTCGCGCAACGAACGACGCGGACATTCGGACACGGCTTCTATCGAAGCTTGAAACGAACGCCGACGAAGATTGGAAACTATAATCGCTCATCGCAAGCAAACCGGACACAAAGACAGCTCTTCGGCTGTTATTCAGATTCGAAGACATCCACCAAGAAGAAGAATACAGGGGATAGACAAAATGATCGGGACAGGCAAAATTTTCACTTTTCAAAAAATGTTCAACTAGCTGTAACTTTTCGAAAAGTGCATAAAATATTCTCAAATTTTAACTGTAAGTTCATCAACTAGTTGTGTATCAGTGGTTTAAATATGGAAAAGATCGGGCCATTCTCCACGAAGTAATAAAGATTCTTGAAAAAGGTAAAATTATCCGAGAGCCAACTTTGAGCTGTTGTATCTCCGGATTCAATAAACCGATTGCAATAAAATTTTGACCATTCATGACTTATATAATGAACTCTGGAAAACATTTGACATAACTTGAAATTTTTAACAAGAGAAAAAGTTATAGCGTTTTTATTTTTTTCACGATTTTTCAATAAATTGATCTATTTTTAATATGCATTCTATTGCTTTTTTAATTTATTGGCATCTATGTAATTACTTTCCATCAAAACACATTTATATATAAGTCAATCAGAGGGAAATTAAATGAACTATAATTTGCACCTTGAATTTTGAAACGATGTTGATATAATGGATAATTTAGTATTTTATTAGAAAAATCATCTAATCGTTATAATTTTCTTCCATGTTAAGAATATTAAGTTAAGTCAATGATTTTTCATTGGTCATTATATAAGTCATATATGGTCAACATTTCATTGCATTCGGTTCATTGAATCCGGAGATATTACAGCTCAAAGTTGGCTTTCGGATAATTTTACCTTTTACAAGAATCTTTATAACTTCGTGAAGAATGGTCCGATCTTTTCCAAACTTGAACCACTGATACACAACTAGTTGATGAACTTACAGTAAAAATTTGAGAATATTTTATGCACTTTTCGAAAAGTTACAGCTAGTTGAACATTTTTTGAAAAGTGAAAATTATGCCTGTCCCGATCATTTTGTCTATCCCCTGTAAGTCGAAGATCATCGGTGTTTTCGCGAGCAACCAGGTTAGTAGTGAGTCCAGGCGGAAGTTCCTGATCTTGAAGAACGATGGATCAGAAGTAACGCTGCAGTTTGACACGGCTTATAACATCACTATCATCTATCGGAAAATCTGAAACAAATGTCTTGGATCCCCTCAACTACTTCCCACAACAATATCAGCAACAACCAGGAAAATTGAACGTGACCAACAACAATATCAACCTGTTTGGCCTGGAATGGATCGACTTGTTTGGACTATGGGCAAGGTTTCCAGACGTTTCCGGCAAGGTTGCACAAAAACCAAGGTACATACTCCTGTTCCTGAAACCCGGAGCTATACCAGTCTACAAACCGAAACGGCTTGTACCATTCACATCCGTGGAAAAAGTCGATGCAGAATTGGACCAATTTTCAAAATTTGGGCTTAAGACTTTTTTGAGTGGGCTGCGCCAATCGTAGTGGCCAAGAAACCAGGATGAAAGATGTGGATCTGTGTCGATCATTCAACCGGTCTGAACGCCACCCTGAAGTCGAACAACTACCCGATGCCAGTTCCCGACGACGTTATCAGCAAGTTCAACGGATGCAAATACTTCAGCATAATCGACCTCAGTGATGCCTACTTGCAAGTAGAAGTGGATGAGGATTTAAAAAACTTGCTGATTATCAACACACATCGCGGACTATTTCGTTTCAACCGGCTAGCACCTGGGGTAAAGTCGGCTCCAGGAGCATTCCAACAACTGTTGAACACGATGATCGCAGATCTCAGAGGAATCAAATCTTTTCTGGATGACCTCATGGTGTTCAGCAAACCCGCGCAGGAGCATCAGGAAATCCTCATCGCTCTTTTTCAACGACTGCAAAAGTACATATGGCTTCATTCTCCATGAAGAAAAGTGCAACCTGCTACAACTTCAAATCAAGCATCTTGCATATATCGTTGACGAATCTGGACTACAACTGGATCCTTCCAAAATCTAAGCGGTCATTTCCAGCCTACGATCGTTCCTCTGTGCCGTGAATTTCTATGGTAAGCTCGTATCAGAAATGCACCAGCTACAAATATCACTCGGCGCACTTCTCAAGAAGAATGTCAAGTTCGTTTGGAACCACGATTGCCAGAGGTCTTTCCAGAAGTTCAAAGAAGTGCTCCAGTCAGATCTTTTCTTAACGAATTACGACCCGACTCTGGACATCATCGTAGCATAGCAGCAGTAATACCTCTTCAAGAAGCAGTCGCAATATGTGACGTTTGACATGGTACGTAGCACTACAATAAAATGATAAAATGTTCTGTACTCCAGCAAGTTATCAAGTACATCGAAAATGGAGGGCCTACTGACACCAAGTACATTACACAATTAGACGTTCGACCATTTCACGCCCATCAGGATGTCTTGAGTTAGTAAAGGAATGTGTTATGCTTGGAAAGCGCTTGGTAATTCCCGATATATTTATTGCGGAAACGGATTCTGAAACAGCTCCACCACAGACAGAGGACATCCAGGAATGGAAAGGATGAAAGCTCTCGCGAAAAGTCATCCCTACTGGCCGAAGTTCGACGACAGAATTTCCGAAAACGTCGAACAGTGCGAACATTCTACGATACTTCCGAAAGTTCCTCTGCAATCATGGCCGCTCGCACAGTCTCCTTGGGAACGCATCCACCTTGGTGTTGCTGGTCTACTCGGCATGCATTTTCGAGTGCTGAACGATGCATTTTCCAAGTGGCCGGAAATCAGCATCGTACGCTCACCGATCACAGCAGCAGTCATCTGTACGAATTGTTCGCTCGCTTTGGAGTTCCAACCACCGTCATATCTGACAATGGCACACAAATTTCATCGTCAATGTTTGCGGAATTCTGCAAGAAGAACGGAATCCACCATTTGAGAATTTCTCCGTATCATCCGCAGTCGAATAGCCAGCCGGGACGAGAAACCTTGAAGACAGCGCTGCTCAAGATTGACGAAGGGGAAAAAGTCTGCGAATCATTGCAAATCTTCCTACAAGCCCACAGAATAACCCCAAGTCGTGTTCTGAATGGAAAAACTCCATCTCAGCTGAAGATCGGGTGTATCATGCGGATAATCCTGAATCAACTCCAACTACGACAGCCGATGAGCTCAATCATCAATCAACAACAAAATGACCAGTAGAACCGGAAACATGGCGTAGTACCTAGGAATGTACATGCTGGAGATGCAGTTTATGCCAAGGTCTACCAAACCAATTCAAAATGGAAATGGGTCCCCGGAGTCATCATTGAAGTCATTGGTGAAGTGAACGTTAACATTATATTGGACGAATGGCATGCCCGACGTCGGAAGTTGATCCGTTCACATTCCAATCAAATCAAGCATCGCTTTGACGGCCAACAATCAACTAACGAATCAACGGAGAAATCTTCCCTGAACATATTCGTGGACGAGTTTGGACTAAGTACAGGATACATTCCAATTTCCATTCCCATTGCTCCTCCAGAACCTGTACCAGATCAAGAAGTTTTCATTAATGTTACTGATGATAACGAAGCACTACCTGAAATGGAAGAAAGCCTGCGGGAATCAATTCAGCAGTCACACCTGATGTGAAAGCCTCTGCGAGTCGACCCAGGCGAATAATGCAGATGCCTTCCAGACTAGAACCTTTCCTGGTATTTTTGAGATAAGAAGGGAGTTCTAGGTGGTTTCAGGGGTATTCCGGAGCGATGCAGAGGTATTTCAGAGCTTTTTAGGAGTTTAAGGGGGTTTCAGGAGTTTCAGAAGGTTTCAGAGGTGTTCAGAAATCGCTCAAACCCACCTAAAACACCTCAGAAACCTCTCAGGAATACCCTCAAAAGCCTGTGTCCGCAATAATCGGGACACATAAGTATGGTTGTAGCTCTGTAATGAACCGGTAAAACTGGCCAAATAATTGACTGAGAACTCTTTGGTGTATGTTTATTATTTGTGCCAAATTTCATAAAAATCGATGGATTACTTTTAACTGTTCCAATTTTCTTTCGGTAGATGGATCTTTATCGCTACAGTTTAAAGTTCTAGGATGATAATTATGAAATTTCGTTAGCAGTTATGATACTTATAAACACACTTTCTTGCAAAATTTTATCAATTTTGATCAATTGGTTTGAAACCTACTGGTTTTTCGTGTTTTTTATGTGCGATGTTTGCCTATTCATAACTTTGGAATTTCTCTGCAATTTTCACAGAAGGTAGTTGATTATATGTACATCATGCATGCAAATTAAATATTATTGGTATAGTACTTTCAATAGTACAATCGGATAATAAGGGTACTGACAAATTGCTGTCTGAGGAGCTAAGGGATTTTATTTGAAATTTTGCCTATGCAACAAATGTAGATTGAGAGATTTGTGTTCAAAATTTCAGCCATTTCCTTTGCCTAAGCCAAAAGTTACAGTGCTGACAAGCAAAACTAGGGGCTGTACAAAATTCAATGGCACACATTCTACTTTTTTTCATTTCTGCAACAAAAAGTATTACGCCGATTCACATTACAGCTGTATTTCTGTGTCCCCGTTATTGCGGATAAAGGATTTATAACGCCCCGCAATTTGCATGACTAGTTTTGGTCGTTGATATAAGTTCAAATTACTTTTTTGCAGGTGAATTTCCCAAAAACCTGTTGATATGGGTATTTCACCTTAAAACCGCTACAGCCACAATCATCAACGAATCAAATCAATTCGATTCGCTGTCTGATGAGCAGCCTTTTCGAAACGAAAACAAATCGTTTCGCGGTTCATTCGTTTTTTGCACTGCTCGCCATTCTCCCCCCTCCATTGCTCCATTGCAAATGTCTGATGATGCTTGATGGATTGCCACCACTAAAGATGCGGTCCCAGGGACCGAGGTGCGTTTAGTGCTTTTTTTAGGAGGCTTTCAATCACGAAGACGACACTGGTGGCGGTTGACGGAAAATGCATCGGCCATCTCGCTCGGAGAGTCGTTGAATCGGACAACAAACGATTCCCGACTAGATGGGGAAAAAAACTATTACAGGTTGTTTGGTTAGGAAGGTTTTGTTAATAACAAAAATTCTAACAAAACTCGTTCTACTTACATCAAAAATATAACAAGAGTATATCAAATTTTGTTAGACTAAACTAGCGAAATCATAACAAGTTCTGTTATATATTTCAAAACAATTTTGTTACAAATTTTGATATAAATCTTTTGGGTTCAGTGACCAAAATAACAAAAATTATCCATCTTTTTCGGGACAACATAAAAAATGTTATAACTTTAGAAATAATTTTGTTATAAAAAATATAACAAAGATTGCAATAAACGTGTTACGAAACTATGTTAGCGGTAGTTTTATTATAATGCATAATATAACAAATGTTGTTATGCATCTGTTTGAATAAATGAAACAAGTTTTGTTAAATTTAGTTATTAAAATTATAATAAATGTGTGGAGCGGACCTGGTGTGATGGTTAGAACACTTGACTATCACGCCGAGGACCTGGGATCGAATCCCACTCCCGACAAACTCACAAAATGTGAGTTCTTCCTTCGGAAGGGAAGTAAAGCGTGGATCCCGAGATGAACTAGCCTAGGGCTAAAAATCTCGTTAATACAGATAAAAAAAAATATATATAATAAATGTTACTATAATTTTGTTATAAGTATTCACATGGAAAAATCCTTATAACATAATTGTATTAACTATTGTTGTTTCTAACAACAGTTGTCATAATTTTGTTATTATCTTGTTACGTGCTTCTGGTCGGGTTTTGCGGTAAGCACTTCTTGTTTATCCACATGTTTTTGCTGGGAATGGTTTTTGCGTTTTTAGTTATTGTTCGCACTGCCAATTTCCGCAAGCGACGCACGCGGCGAAGGGATTCCATTTCGATTCGAGTGATTAATTGTTCTCGTTTAAATCGCAGAGGCGACCAGGGCAGGGATGCCAGAAATGCATATGCTTGAAACGTAAAATAGTTTTTTTTAATTTACCAGCAAGCTAAGCTGCGGGTTAGGCTGACTGCATATATTGATGGTCGAGACTGTCAATAACGGTTATGTGGAGCGGACCTGGTGTGATGGTTAGAACACTTGACTATCACGCCGAGGACCTGGGATCGAATCCCACTCCCGACAAACTCACAAAATGTGAGTTCTTCCTTCGGAAGGGAAGTAAAGCGTAGGTCCCGAGATGAACTAGCCTAGGGCTAAAAATCTCGTTAATACAGAAAAAAAATAACGGTTATAAACTGCGCCGGCCACGTCCTTACAGTTAAGTTGGAATAGGGAAGGAATATTAGTACCAACCTTTGTTATGTGAAAGACCGTGTTTCTCGCTACGTGTCCACCAAAGGCCTTAGGAAGGAATGCCAGTTGGAAGGTATCAGTGGTACAAACCTTTGATAAGCGAGGCACGAGCATCATATTCAAAAGTTGAGAATCAGAGTTCATTCAACTTGCAAATAAAATAATTGAAACAGCTTACACGACGAAACCTGTGTTCTTATCGGAACAGATATCGAGAAGTACAACCTGGCATCCCTGCTCGGCAGAAGAGCCCGCTCAAGGACCGATAATTACGCGCAAAGCCCCGGCATCGTCGTCGTCATTAAGTTGAGTGACTTTTGCGCTGACTGTCAGCAGGTTTGCCTTCTTTCAAAACAAATTAACCGAAACAAAAAGTTTCCCGACTCGATTGTGCTTCGGCAGAGCCCGGAGGACAGTGGTGGATAGAGGGAATTAACAAGCGAGTGACAGGAGGAGGAGGGAGTCATAAAACAAAAACCCAGACAAATTGAATCACGAGAAGGCGGGCTAAAAGAGTGCGCGGGCATTTATTTATGCTTCAGATCCACAACTGACACCACACCGCACCGCAGGTACCAACATCGGATTGGAGTAATTTGCATTTAAATTAAAGCTTACACATTGTTCTGGCATGTTTTCCTTTGGCCAGCTGAGTGTCGGGAATGGTGCGGGGTGGTTAGAGAGCAAGAGAGAGGTTGATTTGCTTCCTTCAAATGGGTTCGCGATGCTGCCGGTATAATCGTTCAAGGTGTTTCCCGCGCTCAATTTATGTATTCCATGTTCGGAATAAAACTTGGAGAAAAGAGCCAGCCGACGACAGCGGCTGACGGAAGCAAACAAGTTTTAAGTTCTTGAATGGAACACGTGCTAGGAGAGATGACAATAGGTATTTAAGCAGTGTTTAAAGAAAACGGAATGTTGAAACCATGGAAAAGGTCCCAAGACGCACCGAAACGTCGGAAAAAAAATATTAAAAACTAGCATTTTCCATTCCCCACGCTTATAACCTTATAACCTTAAAAAGCAATACATTCAATACATTTGAACTGCTTACTAACTGATTGGAGTCGAGTGACATCATATTCATGTTTGTAAACGTACCTGCAATGAAACAAATGAAAAATAATTAATAACAGATAAAAAGATATGATAAGAATTAATAAAAACATATTTTTTTATTATGCACTTGTCTGTTTGACACGGAAGCTTGCATTATGTAGACTACATTGTACATCGAAAAATGTTAAGCTTAGACTGCGACTACATATAATGGTGAGCTCGTTTCATGCTGTTTTTCTTTTTTCAAGATCTTCAATGATTTATGAAAATATCTGTTTTAGCTTAAAAATGGAGAATATTAAAATTATCATATGGCTTATGGTTACATACCATAATGTGTATGGTAACTATTTTTTTATATTACTCCTTACAATAATATCTGTGCAAGGAAATATTAAGCTTTTACACTGCAATAATACCTTAGAATTCCTACATATTTCCCTTTTACTTGGTACTGTGTAAAACCATATGTGTTATAGTACTTTTATTGTTTTTCTTATTGTAGTCAACGGTACTGTTTTTCCCATCGGCCTTCTTTTTACTCCCGTCAACCGACATTAAGTCAGTGGAACTTACATTCCATCATTGACTTTGTTGGAGTTCAAATTCGTATATTCTTGCTAGTGTATTACGGTGTAGAAGTCGTTTCATATATGAATTTGTTCGAAAAAAAATCTCCTGCCATCGTTATATTCTCATTGTCTTAAACCCATTTCGAATTCCTTTCGACACAAATACAGCGCAAACATTTTTATTTTCTCCTAGGTATCATCAAATCCTCACGGTGCGGTGTGTGAAACGTATGCTCGATCGACTCCCACGCCAAAAATTTTCACGGAAGAATTCCAACCGTTGGTTGTTGTTGGCTGGCTGACGGATTGTTCAACATGAGAACACCTATCACCAACCAGGTCGCTGTTGCTGTTGCTACTGCTACATCGCAGCACTGCAAGATGATTCTATTCAAATTCAAATTCAAAAATACCTGATGCTTTTTCACCAGCCACCCACCCGTTCGAAATGATGATCCATATGCAAACACGTATTTAGATGCACCGCTCTGTTGCGGCTGAGATGTGCGTGGGACAATAAATTCTAAACTTGACATTTCGCGAGTGAAATTCAGGCGTCACCTTGCCAAATGTAATGCAATGAATCGTATTGAAACTGAAGAGTAGTGTTTATTGTGGCTAAAAGCTTAATAGCAAACAATAAAATTATTATATGGCTTATGGTAAAGTACCGTAACATATAACATGAATGCTTTTTTATATTATTCATCACAGTAACGTTTGTATTAGGAAATTTTCCAGCAAAATTTATCACTTACACTGCAATTATATGTTAAGATTGTTAGCTTGTTTTACTATAAAAGATGTATTGTATTATGTATAACCATAAGCGTTACAGTATGTTTATTGTTTTGGACGTTTTAGGCACAATTAATAGTACTGTTATGTTACAGCGAAAGGCATTGCGTCTTGCAATTGCATTGCAATTATGATTGTGAAATATTTCCCACTTCATTTTTTTCGAGGATAAACTTTTCGGAGTCATCCCGACCCGAAGATGCTTATCGAACTTTACACGTGTGCTCTTTAACGAGAAGAACGTTTGCAACTTTGTTGTACCAGCCAGCAATGCTCAACAGCACTGCGGCTCAACCATCCATCGTCCGCCAGTGAGTGAACTTTGGATTTACGGTCTTATTGTGCTCGATCACTCGACTTATGGCGGGCGGCTACAGACAGACCAGAGAGGGATGGCGAGCTTTATCTGTGTGAAGTGATCAACGTTTTTTTTTGCTCCTATAATGACGACGTCAACGACGAGCACCGGCAGAGCAACACAATCTGGTTCTGGTTTTAATTTTTGCACCATTACTAACACCACCTACTACGGCTGTTTGACTTTGGCCAATAGCAGGAGCGAGCATCCATCAGGTAGATCGGTTTAAGTTGGCTCGCGGTAGGGTGACTAGATTGTACCAGGATGTCTTACTATTAAATTCAATAACCAGAGCTGGGATCTGTCATAAAATTCGCAATACAGTTTCTTCGTTCAAAGATGAGTTTCGTCGTTTTGAAAAGTTATGCTTGAATCAATTTCCAGTTTATACTTCTCAATAGTTTATGTAGATCGATCATGATTCATTCGTTATATGCAAAGAATCAGAGATGCGAATTATCACGATCATCACGGGAGAATCATTAGATCATGACAATCACATTCTTATCAGTAGCGATGCCGTGATAAAAAGATCATAGAAATAAAACAGAGTGTATTATTACAACACGCTGAAATGAATGGTAGGTACCATTAATTTGATTGTTTAATATGATAGAATAACAACAGACCGTATGGTTTTTCACCATAGAGTGTATTGTAAATGCCCCTTTTACAACAGAAAATGGGGGGGGCTGTTATTTCTTGATAGCAAACTCCAGTCAAGTACCATTTATTCTATAATTGAAATCTCTAGTGCCATTGATTTTATTGTGCACGTATTGTAGTTCCAATGCAGCATTTTTAATAGGAAAATACGTACACAATATAATTTGTTGTTCAACAATCAAATTTATCATTTGTCGAAGGTAGATTTTGTTTGATACAAGTTTGGTATTAATATTTACTTCAGGCATTGGCCTTATCAAAATCTGTTTTCAAAAAGTTCATACAGTCTTTCAGAGCTTTGCAGATACTGGTATTGAGAAACGTCATTAATTAATGTTTGCAATAGGAGACTGACATATGAAAGACGTTTTAATTTCAACAGACAGATATTCCCCTTCTAACCCTTTGGTCACCCTATATCCCAGAGAGGCTATAAACCCTTCCATCCGTGATCACACTAGCAGCAGCGGCAGACTGACACGACCGGGTGCTGCTGTTAGGTTCGGATCGAACAAATCTCGTGTGCACGCGCGCGTGAACGCCAAGCGATTCTTAGCTTCTAAAGCGGAGCTGTGTCGCCTCTCGACGATGATGATGATGATGGCTGGTCGGTGGGTGTGACTAGCTCTAAATTCGCGAAAGGAATTCCTTTCCTTCTGGTGGATTGCCTGTCGGGCCGGTATATTACTCGTTGCCAGCCTATGGTTGCTACTACTTCTGCTGCTAATGATGATTGCAAATTCACATTCTCCCGGCCGCCGCTTGGTAACTGGGATGGTTGCACTTTATGGTAAACGGATCTATCTAGAAGGTGTTTTACTTTTCTTAGATTTACTGTTCATTTTTTACATCTTGATGTTAAAGAAGTTATCAAGATAGAAAAAAACTTTGTCTTTGTAGAAGTGTTCCTCAGGGTTAAAGGGATTCAAGGGGCGTTTCAAGAATTTTCCAGAGAGTTTCAGGGACGTTCCACGGTTTCAAGTGGGTTCAGAGACGTTCCATGGAGTTTCAGAGTGTTTGATGTGCGTATCATGGTGCTTCAAGGCGTTACAGGAAGTCCCAGACACGTTCCAGGGTTATTGTAGGAGGTCTAGAAGGATTTCAGGGGCGTTCCACGGGGTTTAAGCGTTTAAGGGAATCTCAGGAGCGTTCCCTAGGTCTTAGGGCATTTCATGAGACTTCGGGAGCTTCCAAGAGCTTCAATGGACGTTCCATAGATGTTTCAAGGGGTTTAAGGAACGTTCCAGAGGGTTTCAAGAGGTATCAGGAGCGTTCCATAAGGTTTCAAGGGGCCCTACAGGTGTTCCAGAATTGATCCATAGGAACTATGTGGGTTTCTGGAACGTTTCATTGGCGTTTCAGAGGGTTCTAGGAGCGGTCCGAAGGTTTTCAAGGGATTCCAGGGCGTTCCGATTCGGGATTGTTCTATGAGCGTCAGGGGATTCTAAGGGGTTTAAGAGACGATCAAATGAGTTTTAAAAGTTTTTTTGTTCTATGAGCGTCAGGGGATTCTAAGGGGTTTAAGAGACGATCAAATTAGTTTTAAAAGTTTTTAGGAGCGTTCCATACTCTTTCAGACGTTCCAGCGGTGTTCCAGAGGATCCCAAGGGGTTTCAGAGGCGCTCCCGTGGTGTTCCCGTGGGTTTCATTCGATTGCAAGGGCCTTTCAGGGATATATACCTCATACCACTTCGAAACCCTCTGAAACGTTTTTGAATGCCTTAAAACTCATCTGGGATTGATCTGTAACTTACTTGAAAGCCACCTAAATCCACCCAAAATCCCCCGCAATCCCTCTCCCCTCTGGAACCCCAAAAGCTGCTGAAAAGCCTTGATACGCCTTGAAATTCCTCTGAAATACTAATGAAACTCCTCAGAAAGCCCAAGGAACTCTCAGGAACCCCTCCAAAATCTGATAAATTTGTAAAATTACGACTACAGTTAATGATGAGGAAGCTGTGGAATCAGATGAAGAACTGAAGAGCAGTAAGGCCGTTGGAAAGGACGAACTCCCGGCTGAACTTTTCACCATGCTCTGTAGACGATACGGAAATAAGAAGAACTACTTCCTAGCTGGCAGCAGGATCTCATTTGTTCTCTTTACAAAAAGGGAAACAGTGTGGAATGCGTCAATCGCCGAGGTATGACACTCCTCATTTTTTTTTTATTCTTAATCACTTAACCTAATTTACAGCTCTATTGTCCACTGGGGCACTACGTGAGCAATTTCAATTGACAGCTGCACTTACATTTTGTACAGCGCCTAGATTCTATTCTACTTTATCGAACTGGTTGCCTTTCTGCTGCTTTCACTTTTTCTACTTTATACCTAGTAGAATGATGAGCACAAGGATGGTGATGGATGGCCGTGGTTTCTTTCCAGTCCGATTGGGGGTCCATTATGAGTAGCAGTTCGCCGATGTCCAGGTATCCGGGTCCGTTTGAGCCATGGGGCTCAGAAGAGGATCAGTGTCAGTTGCTCTCGGGGAAAAGCAACTGACGAAAAATTGCAAGTGCCGGGGCTGGGAATCAAACCCATGACCATCCACATATGAAGCGAACGTGTGACCAACTACGCCACGGGCCCCGGCTACACTCCTCAATTTGGGGTACAGATTTTTGTCACATAAGTATTGTTTTTTTTTACAGATTCAGACTCTTGGAGGAGTTCTTCGTCAGCGAACACCAAGCCGGTTTACATGAAGGCCGATTGTAGTCGGCAATCCCACGAGAACAACTTTCAGACACACCCTCTATTTATTGGTTTCAAAGAGACACACGATTCAGTGAAAAGAAATAAATTGAGGCAGATGCACGGTAGAACACGGGTTTCCGGCAAAACTGATTAGGCTGATTCAGGTGTAATTACGTTTTTTTAAGGGAGACAACAAGAATTGGTCCTCGCAATCAAAAGTTTAAGACAGTTAAGGCAGTGGCGTCGCGTAACCTCACTTTTTACCTGTGCACCGACCCTAAAACTTGCAATTGTAGAGGATTTATGATCAAAATCGAAATAGAAATGAGTGAAAGCAGCTATTCTATTCATATTCTAATTATTACAAGCAAATTTGTTCAAAAAATTCAAGAATTTATACTTGATGCACAGGTAAAAAGTGAGGTTACGCGACGCCACTGAGTTAAGGACTTTTTAGACAGCGTGGTAGTAAGGAGTGTATCGGAAAGTAGTTGAAAATGTTCCGAATGCTCTATCTCGAAGCTGGATTGGTCTTTTCGTTTCGGTTCTTCTATGAAATCTTCACAATATAGTTAAGCTTATAACACCTTGGAAAAATTTGGAAAATGTTTAGTATTATTGAAAATATGGTTAAATGAATACACCTCACAAAATAAAAAGATGCACAAAATGCAATTTTGTTAAGATTTTTCAACATTTCAAAAATCTGTAGCGAGTAAAATTTGTACGATAAAAAATCTGGAAAATATTGATGCTTGTTAACAGTTATGTACACATAATATATCATTCAACACCGACTTTCAAAATTCATATTTTCGATAGAAAAATCTCCTATATCTACAAAATGGTCCACTCCAAAAAACGGCTATTTTTTGGTCAAATTTTGAAGTTCTGCTTTTAATATCTTAAAAGGTTTTAAAATTCTATTTTTTGCTCTTACTTACTCGTCCATATATTAAAAAACATACCCTATTTAAAAAAATGCGAATTTTTCATTTTATGTATTTTTTATTTGCGTAAACATGATTTGGAGAAACATAGAAAAAAGGAATTCCTCAAAAAAGGCCTTTTTTCATTTTTAAGAATTGCGCTAAAATGCAATGGAGATTTTTCTTGAAAAAAATAATTTGCCTATAACATGAGGATTCTAGAGCTTATTATATTTGCACAAAAAAGTTAATAGTTTTCGAACATTATCGAACTTTTTGCGCAATTTCAATTTTTTAGAAGGTGTGCAAAAATTTAAAAACATGCGTTCAGTAATCTAGGTTAAAAACCCAGTTAAAAGAACATTTTTAGAAAATCATAAAAGCCATTTCATTTTTCAAGGATTTATACAGTATCTTCGAAAATAAAATTACTTAAAAGTTGTATTAAACTATTTTTGAGGCTATTGTAAACATTTTCAACTACTTTACGATACACTCCTTAGTATTACAGTGCGTGGTGACCTCATTTTGTCAGTTTTTCAGTTTTTTTTTAATAAACTTATATTTCACTTAGCATTCTCATTTTAAAATCAATATTTATTTAGTTGATGGCCTTTGGCGTCATATATAGATTACATAACGAACAAACCTACTGTAACTTTTGAAAACGGCAATTTTTTTTCAGCCGCTTTTTTAGACATTCCAGCACACATTCTTCTAAGGATTTCTTTTAGAAAGTGGTGGGAATCTTTCACACATTCTTGCTCCGATTCTTCCAGAAATTTCTTCTAGAATTTTCTGCTGGCGTTCCTTCAGGCATTTTATGAGAATTCATTCAAATAAATACCTAGAAGGCATTCCTATGATACATCCACTAGTTTTTCTTGGGATTCCTTCAGAAGCTCCTGCTGGGATTTCTCCAAAAATTATTGCTTGTATTGTTGCAGAAGTATTTCTATGAGTTTCTACAGGAACTCCTCTAGAAATGTATTCAAAGTTTCTGTAGATATTTCTCCTATAACGTCTCCTAGAATCCAGAATTTCTTGAATTTATCAAGGCATTTATGTTGAGAATATTTTGAGAATTTCTCTTAGGATTCTTTCAGGAATTCTTACTGGGATTCCTCCAAAAGTTATACAAAGGAATCATCATGAGATTTCTCCGGGTATCCCTCTCTAGAGATTTCTTAAAAAAATGTCTATGGCTGTTTTCAGTTATTTTTCCAGAAATTACTCAAGAATTTCTTTAATGATTTCTTCCGGCATTTCTGCAGATATTCTTCTAGCATTCATGGTAGAATTTCCCAAGCCATTTCTGCTGGGAATCCTCCACGAATTTATCCCAATACTAGCTATCCCGGCACACGCTATGTCCAAAGGGAAGTATTATGAAAAATGAATGAAGCCCCCCTTTCCAGAGCGGGAAGGGATCTCAGACCATGATAAGAACCTTTCCCGTACCAAAAAACTCTGCTTGCAAATTTGCACACCAATAATTTTCGAATCCATAAGGGTCAGACACAGACAGATAGACAGGCAGACAGACAGACAGACATACAGACAGACAGACAGACATACAGACAGACAGACAGACAGACAGACAGACAGACAGACAGACAGACAGACAGACAGACAGACAGACAGACAGACAGTCAGACAGACAGACATACATACATACAGACAGACAGACAGACAGACAGACAGACAGACAGACAGACAGACAGACAGACAGACAGACAGACAGACAGACAGACAGACAGACAGACAGACAGACAGACAGACAGACAGACAGACAGACAGACAGACAGACAGACAGACAGACAGACAGACAGACAGACAGACAGACAGACAGACAGACAGACAGACAGACAGACAGACAGACAGACAGACAGACAGACAGACAGACAGACAGACAGACAGACAGACAGACAGACAGACAGACAGACAGACAGACAGACAGACAGACAGACAGACAGACAGACAGACAGACAGAAATTTATTTTTATATTTATTCAAATATGTTTCCTAGAACTTTTTCCATAAATTCCTTCGTTGATTTCTTCAGGAATTTCATCTGGAATCCTAACAGGGATTTCTTCAGAGATTTCAATAGGAATTCCTACAAATTATTTTTCTAGGAATTATTCCAGGGATATTTCTAGAAATTCTTTTGGGGTGATTCCTTAGATTTTCTTAAGAATTCCATCGATACAATATGAAATTTCTTCAGGAATTACTCCAAAGAACTATCCAGGAATTCCTCTACAGGATTCTACAGACAGGGCCAGGCTTGTCCGCACTGAACGCATGAAAATTCTGCTCTTTTGATTTACACCACTAAAACTATCGTATTTATGCAATCTTCTTATCTTACCCGATAGAAGGATGTTGAAATTACCTAAATGTCATTTTGAACTGTCAAAAATCCGCACTGCAGTGCCACACGATGCGTGCAAAGAGAATTTCACCCGGGTGAATTCACCCCAGTGAATTTCTCTTTGCGCGCTCAGTGCGGCACTGCGGTGCATTTTTTTGACAGTTCGAAATGTCATATAGGATATTTAAACATCCTTCTATCAGGTAGGATAAGAAGATTGCATAAACACGATGGTTTTTGTGGTTTAAATCAAAAGAGCAGAATTTTCATGCGCTCAGTGTGGACAAGCCTGGACAGGGCCCATATAGCCGAGGCGGTAAACGCACGGGTATTCAGCATGACCATGCTGAGGGTGACGGGTTCGATTCCCGGTCGGTCCAGGATCTTTTCGTAAAGAAAATTTCCTTGACTTCCTTGGGCATAGAGTATCTTCGTGCCTGCCACACGATATACGCATGCAAAATGGTCATTGGCAGAGGAAGCTCTCAGTTAATAACTGTGGAAGTGCTCATAGAACACTAAGCTGAGAAGCAGGCTTTGTCCCAATGAGGACGTTACGCCAAGAAGAGAGAGAGAGAGAGAGATTCTACAGACAATACCTTACTGGATTGTTTTAGGATTCTAGGGTTGCTCCCTTATAGAGCTCCCTATATAAATTTCCCAGTGATTCCTCCAGGATTTCATCGTGAATGAATTCATGCTAGAATTTCTCAAGCCATTTCTGCTGGGATTTCTCTAGGAATTAACCCACGAATTCCATCTGGAATCTTGACAGGGAGTGATTCTAAGGATTCCAATACGGATTTCTTTGTTGCACTATGAGATTTCTTCAGAAATTACTCAAAGGATCTATCCAGGAATTTTTCTTTAGGTTTCTACAAAGACAACTTTCAGAATTCCTTCAGTAATTCTTATAGGGTTTTGTCCTGTAATTATTCGCATAATTTCTCCAAGATTTCAGCCAGAGATTTCACCAGAAAATTTACCTGGAATGTCACGAATGATTTTTCAAGTAAATCGTCTTCGGATTTGTTGAGGTTTTTTAAGGGAAGTTCCAGGGATTTTTCTATGAATTTCTCCAGAGGACTTGAAATAATTGGTTCAAGACCGGATCTAACGAAGCGGAATGCTTCATTCGGCCTAGATTCTACGGAGTGAATTGTAGCCCACCAAGTATCCAACTAGTAGGAAACTCGCAATATCGAATGCGATTTAAAAAAGTCTTTGTTCTAAACTCCAGCAGAATTTATCGATCAAAAATCAAAAACCCATCTCAGGGGAAAAATTCGCCGACCCGAACATAAGTCGCCGACCCGGAAAACTCTGACTCTGAACCTCAAAACGACAACAAAGGTTCTCCAATGCTATACTTTTCCACCTTCTTAACGTTATCATTGTGATAAAGTCCAAAAGTCGTGGCCCCATTGCATCGTATCGTATTGCCCCCTGGGGCGACCAGTCGGCGCTTGGTTATCAGACTCCAATAATTGAGCCAATTAAGAAATCCAACTGGGAGGGAGCAAAAGAAGATTTTCGTTTTTCTTTTCGTGCCGCCGCGTTTGACCGGGGATTTTCCAGGTCTACTGGGAAAATCTACCCGAACCTCGGGCGGAAAATTTTCCATTTGATGTAAACCGAGAACGGCAGCCGACGCGGCAGAAGTAAATCGATCATCAGTTATTGATGGAAGGGGGCGACTCCTGCTCCTTCTCGTTCGGGCGCAAACTGTTGTGCTCCCCATTAGCAACAATCGGCACCTTTCAAAGGACTAACAACCGTTGTCGCCGATACGGTGCGTACACTCACTCACATTTTATCGCAACTCGCGCCTAGATGGCGCCATCAGCAGAGAATCGATGCCGATGCTCTACAGGCCGTCGATTTTATGACTCGAAACTCCTTACAACACAGCCATGTATTTATTGGTTCCGTGTAGTTGCGAAGGGTTTGAGGGTCTGAGGATGTTGCCGCCGAGCGTGTAGTCACCCATATGCTCAAAGGCCCGACGGACGACTTTCCGTTCCTTCACCCGGCATGAACGACGCACACGTGTAACCGTGAGGGAGGTCATCCTGGTGGCGTTTATTGCACACGGCTAGATGTATCCAAGCCGTTTGGCCTTTTATTGTTTTACGAGTGTTAATCAACCGGTCGGTCCTGTTCGCTTGCCGATATTGATGGAGGGGGTCGTTACGCTGCTCACTGCTGCTGTAATCGAGAACGAAGAAGCAAACCGCCGCACCGCACCGCGTCACAAGCCTTGGCTTGCCAGCGTTTTTCCCAGAGTCCAGATGTTCAACACCCGTGACTGTGAACCCCACCGGCTGCGCCAATAATGCTTCCTTCGTATCGGTACCACCTCCCAGCAGAACGAACAAAAACGACTCCGGAATAACTGATTAGTAGAACGTCGTCGTCGTCGTCGCCGTCTTCTTCGTCGTGGCCGGCCACGCGAGGAACATATGTGTCTACACGGCACGACGACGGCGGTGGTTTGTGCAACGCTTCTCTTCCGTTAGCCGTCGTCGAATGCTTCACTGGCCCTGTCTTTTTTATCTACCGCCGCCGCCGCCACCGAACCGCCAACTGACTGCCAGGGTGCCACTTAATTACATGATAATTAATTCCCCGCTTTCTTTTCTTTCATTCTAGGTAAGCGCGACCAGAAAGAGTCCTAGTCCCCACAAAAACTTGACTGTATCGTACGGTGTTGGTTTACCTATCTACACACGACGACGCGACGGTCGTCGGAGGATCTGGAATCAATTTAGATTCAGAACCGTTCCCCATATATTAACCCTCATCGGGGCGGTGTATCGTGGTGCGATATGTAGGTACTGTAATCAAACGAGGGAACCTCGATTTAGCACTTACGCACAGGAAGTATTTGACACTAATTGAACCCATGGGAGGAGGGGGGGGGGGGGGGAGCTGGCACACGATAGCATGCCATCTGGGTCGAATATGGAGATTGTTACGATTTTGTTTTGATGTTGGGGATATTTTTTTTATGGATTCTTAAAATTTTCACAATTATTCTGGACTAATTATAAAGACTGGACTCGAAAAAAGTGAAACACACAAAATAATGCATAACTTTTGATTGCGTGTACTAAAATACCCGTTTTTCTCAACCAGAAATAGCATATTATGTGTACCGCCAAAAATCAGTCCGTGACCCACCAGTGGGTCGCTTCCCATAGTTGGAGAAACACAAGCGTAATAAATGGATTTTTGTTACATTACTGTTACGGTGTAACATCCTACATGTCCATGGATCATAGTTCTGAAGAGATTTTATTTTCAAGGATATTCTAAGGCATCCAAAAACTTCCGCGAGTAAAGGCCTTAAGATCTATAAGCGTAATCGATGGATACATTACTGATACGGTGTAACATTCTGCAGGTCCATGGAGCATAGTACTTGGAGGACTTAGAACATCTATGGAAATAAGTTCCTTACAGAAAAAGGGTTTGTGGACCTATAGGATGTTACAACGTATTGGAAATGCAACAACAATCCATTGATTGCGCTTGTAGATCCTTTACTCCTTGTAGGCCTTTACTTAGATCCTTGTAGGCCTTTACTCATGATAGTTTTTGGAGATCCTAGCTCATCCTCGGAAAGTAGTTCTCTACAGAACTATGCTCCCTGGAACTGTAGGACGCTACACTGTATCAGTAATGTGGCAACAAACCATTGAAAACGCTTGTAGATCTTCCGGTCTTTGCTCGTGGAAGTTCTTGGAGGACTTAGAACATCTTTGGAAATTAGTTCCTTACAGAAAAATGGTTCATGGACCTGTAGGGTGTTACTACGTATCAATAATGTAACAACAAACCATTGATTACGCCTATAGATCTTAAAGCCTTTACTCATGGGAGTCTTTGGAGGACCTAGATCATCTTTGGAAATTTGTTCTAGAACCATGCTCTATGGACATATAGAATGTTACACCGTATCAGTCTTGTAAGAACAATGCATTGACTACGCTTACAGATCTCAAGGCCTTAACTCGCAGAAGTTCATGAAAGACCAAGCATATCTATGGAAATGAATTCTCTTCAGTACAATGCTCAATAGACCTGTAGGATGTTACACTGCATCAGTAATGTGACAACAAACCATCGATAACGCTTGTAGATTTTCTGGTCTTTACTCGTGGAAGTTCTTGAATAGTTTTAAGTGTAATTCACAGGTTAAATAAAGGTAAGGATACGGACAACATTGGTGCTTTTAATCGTATATCTCAAAAAGCGGTTAAGTTGAATCATATTGACAGAAATATTGAACTACTTTAGAACATTCTTATACCATATGGGGGTTTAAAAGGGAGGGTATCAAACTAATAACAAGCTGAATAAGGTGGGAGTCGTGGAAACCAGGCCCAATTCACGGAGGCATTCGCTGCTATGGTTAAAATTTGAGGATCTTGACCATAGTTGATGAAGTTTTCTAGCAGTCTGTTATGAGTTTGACGCACCCAATAGATCAACAAATTTGTCACATACCACCAGACGGAAATCTTAATGAGCATTGCAAGTTGATGAGGAGTAAGATTATTCTTAAATTGGATGGTGATTCACTGCTTATAGTGGATTGTATACATATCTAGTGATTACTGAGGGGTTAACTTGCTAAAATCAACGGTTGGAAAATATTGTATTACTCAGCATCTTGACCTTGCTATTAAGAGGAACTGTTCGACATGGCAGGCCCTGCACTGGTGGTGGCTTCATATCATATCATATCATTTACTCGTGGAAGTTCTTGGAGGACCTAGAACATCTTTGGAAATTAGTTTCTTACAGAAAAATGGTTCATGGACCTGTAGAATGTTACAATGTATCAAAAATGTAACAACAAACCATTGATTACGCTTATAGATCTTAAGGCCTTTACTCGTGAGAGTTCTTGGAGGACCTAGATCATTTTTGGAAAGTAGTTCTCTACATAACCATGTCATGTATCAGTCATGTAAGAATAATCCATTGAGTACGCTTGTAGACACATCGGTAATGTAGAAAGAAATCACTGGCTTTGTTTGTAGATCTCAAGCCTTTACTCGCAGAAGTTCTTGGAGATCTAAATTGGGGGTCATGTTTGAAAATTCTTTATTTACAGAACAATGCTCATAGACCTGTATGATGTTGCACAGTATCAGTAATGTAACAATCAATCAATCGAAGATATTAAAGCATTTACTCGCGAAAGTTCTTGTGTGTGCTAGAACATCTTTCTCTATACCATCTTGCTCCACAGACCTGTGGGGTGCTGACAGTCTCCTTGGTCCTTCGCTTCGTCCGTCTAAACAGTCCTTAACACCCCAAAATATCCTCTGCGATACAGTGGAAACAGTATGCACTCTGCTCCTCATAACCAATCCCTTGTCTCCTTCCACACTAACCCCTAACTTCAACCCTTACTACTACTCCCCACCCTTTCCTCATTAACTCTCTAAACAATGCTCGAATATCTTAAGCTTAGGACATTTCAAATATTTTCAGATTTCCCTCAGTTTTTTTTTACACGGTACGTATCCCCCGTGTAAAAAAAGACCTTAGTGTACCCGCATAGCAGTCCCATCATATATTTGTGTACCCTGTAACACAAAACTGAATAATTTTGTAGTGAACATAATATTTTTCACAGTTTTGTATTAAGGTGCAGCACAATTTGTGAAAGTTTCGAGAAGGTTGAAAAATTCTTCAAATTATGACGATTTTCAAAGTTTTACATAGGAAATAGTTGTCAAATTTCAAACGCAGTTTTCCCCATTCCTTCTTTTTACAAATGGGACTGTTATGCGAGTGCCGGCAGTGTAGTTAATGCCATGAAAATTTCACCAGAACCGGTTTAGTATTGGCGCAGATATTGTCGAATACAATAAAATGCGATTTTGGAAATTTTGGGCATCCACTTTAAAAATTGTTTAGGCTCTAACTTTGTTGTTAGCTCATCAAAAGGTATGAAATTTTGACTCTAAGATTTCCAAGTAAGGGAATAAGTGGTGAAAATTTCATCGTAATCAATTAACTACATTAAAAAAATTTTTTTTTTTCAAATGTTGAAATGACAGTACAAAATTCTTGTATTTTCTGTGAAAATTTCAGCCATTTTGGTTGAATACTTCTGAAGTTAGAGCAGTTTGAATTTCACTATACTTTTTAACTCTTCTTCGTACTAGTTTGCCCTATACTTAATACTTTTTAAAAACCCACTCCCTTCCCCTGTGAGCGAATGCCCCCTTAGCATTTGCGAGTCTAAACATTTTCCGTCTCTAGGGGTTTTTTTGGGGGAGTTACAGGGGCACTACTGGGGGTTAAGGAGTTTCAGGGGCGTTACATGTTTTTTTCAGTGTGATTCAGGGGCGTTACTTACAGTGGTTTCAGAGGGTTTTAAGGAGATTAAAGGGGATTTCAAGCACGTTTCAGAGGGCCGCTGGGCGTTTAGGGGGTCCCTGAAAATCCCCTAAGTTACGCCTCTGAAATCCTCTTAAAAATCCTAGAATACCCCTGAAATCCACAAAAATCTCCTCGGGCCCACTGTAACGCACCTGACACCTTTCGTAACCCCCGAACATACCTGAAAACCACTGAAAATCCGCTGAAACTCACTTGAGATTCTTCGAAACATCAGTAATCGACCCTGAAAATCTCTGTAACGCGTTTGAAACCTACTGAAAATCCTCCGATATTCCCTGAAATGCCTCCGGAAACATCCGCGGACCCAATGTCATGTATCTGAGGCCCTACGAAACCGCCGAAAACGTCCCTGACGCTTACGCCTATGAAAACAACTATCAAAACCGCTTAAAATGCACCTGAAATCTCCTGTAGCGCATTTGGAATTCCCTGATATGCCTCCGAAAACCCTCCAAAACTCCCGCGGAATCCCTATAACGCCTTTCAAACCCGCTCTTCCGAAACTCACAGAAATGCCTCCGAAAACCCCCTGAAACAACTTCGGATCCCCTGTAACGCAACTGAGACCCTCCGAAACCACCGAAAATGCCCCTGAAGACCTCTGTAATTCTTCTGGAACCACCACTGAAACCCCCTTGGACGCCCTGTAACCTAGCATGGGAACACACACATGGAAAGACTTACACTCACTTGCTATTTTCTCAGCTCAGAAGCATAATACATATAAAAACAGTGCATGGAGGACTTTTACCTTCTAGTTTGCTAAGTGTTCTAAGTTTGCCGAATAAAATAAGGATAGAACACGCAAGTCGTGAGAGAGCTATGAAGGCGACTCAGCACGAGGTGAATGTAAAATACACTTCGTGGAGAGTCGCTTCCATAGCTCTCTCACAACTTTGGTATGCTTTATTCGGCAAACTTTTAGATAAAACTACAAGGTACAAGATAAAATCCGCCATACACTGTTTTTGGATGTTTCAGAACTGAGAAAATAACAAGTAAGTGTTCCAATCCCTGCCTGTAACATCCATGGAGCCTTATGATACCCTCGAAAAGGCCTCCGATAGCCTGTGTAACGCCCCTGAAATCTGCACAATGCAATACCACTTTCTCAAATTTCGGATCTCGAGTTATCCGCATGTCGCTTTGGTTGTTTTCGGAACCACTCCAGCAGGTCTGCAAATGCAATGCAAAACTGCCAAGTCAAACTCTCATCATCTTGATTTGTGTCTCAGCCGTCTCAGAGACTCATAGACACGAGTTATCATGTACATCAGGGTGTCTGCTCCCCTGAGTTTTTCAGGTTTTTCCAGATAGAAATTTAAAAAGTTTATATTTCAAAAACTAGCCCTTTTATTTTTTAAGAGCTATAAAAAAATATCCTCAAAAAATAAGTCAACATCTTCTAACATTTTTGAGAGCTGTTTCTGGGATTTCTACCAGAGTTTCATCCAGGATTGCTGTAGAAATTTTTCGCGGGCCTCTATTCCACTACCTTCCGATATTTTTTCCAGAGGTTTTCCAGATACGCTTCCAGATTTTCTCGCTGGATTCCTTCTGAAAATCCTTGCAAGATTATCCAAAGTTGCTTTACCGTCAAGGCGCCATTCACCGTGGGGGCTCCATTCACCGTGTGCCTTCGAATATTTTTTCATTATTTTCATATTACGATTGAATGATATGACAATTTCCCTTAAATTTCATCAATACAACACTAATGTATTGTTACCATGTCAAAACGCTCATTAGAAACATTTAAAAGTATCATTTTGACAGTAAAGTGTGTTTACATAAAGCGGGTTTCTGCTCGTTCACTGCATTCATAGAGAAAAAACGAAAACTGCGCTAAGGTGATTTAAGCGATAAACTAAATGTAGTAACGTTTTGATTCCACCAAGAAGCAATTAAATTCACATATCAGGTATGTATTTTGCATTACCGAAGTAAGTTTAACAAGAAAGTACGATTACTCGTACTTTTTAATTGAAACAAAAAGGCACGGTAAATGGGTACCCTAAAAATCAAAGGTCTCCATTCACCGTGCCCCATATTGTCCCATATATCTAGAAAAAAATAAAATTGGAACATTCGTTTTTCTAATAAAATCGTGCAAGTTATTACTTGAAATGAATTTAAACGATGAAAATTTCCTTGGCTGGGTTGTTTTGATCATTTTTCAACAAAATAGAATACAATTTCTCATACACGGTGAATGGGTCCCTACTACCACGGTGAATGGTGACCTACCACGGAATTAGGCGACCCTACTACCCTTTACTAATTTTACTATATCATCAAATTTTGTGAAAAATTTTCTACTTCTGTGGATATTGCTTTAATTTTAACCTATAATGAAGGCAATTAAAAGCGGCACCAACAATGTTTATAAGACTGGTGTCAAATGACAGCCTTTATTTGCCCCGAATCCTCTTAGATCCACGGTGAATGGTGCCTTGACGGTACAAATTTCTCTCAGTGGTTTTTGGGGATAATTTTCCAACAGTTTCCTTGGGATTTTAAGAATATTTTTGCAGAAATTCCAGAGATTTCTACCCAGGAGTTTTCTCTTGGATTTCCTCACAGAATTTCGCTGGCAGTTCCTCCCGATTGCTTGAGGTTCCTCCTTGAATGTCTTTAATTTTTCCTCCTGGATTACTCTTAGAACTTTTTTTCCGAAATGTCTAATTTTTGTCGTAATTGAATTTTTTTCTGAAGATTCTTTCGAGATTTCTCCAATAGGACTGCGGAGTTTCTCGCAAGATTTCATCTGGATTCCTTCGGATAATTAACCGGGAATTTCTCACAAGGAATTCCGTAAGTTATCCCAGGAGACATTCTGAGGAAAACTCCTGGAAAAAATCCCTGCAAGATTTCTGGGAGCAACTATGAAGAAGTTTCAAAAGGAGCATAATCTCAGATGGATCACTGCAAGAAATCTGGTACAACTACGAAGAAAAGCCTGGCTCTGAAAGAAATCATGGGAACCATTCAATGAGAAATAACAGCAATAGCTCCAGCAGAAATCTTAGAAGGCGCTCCGAAAAAAAGACCTTAGGAGAAAGTCCAGAGTAAATTCAGAAAAACTCTGCTGTAAATCCCAGGACCAATACCGGAAGAAATCTTTTGAGAGAAATTCCACGACAAACTCCGAGCGAATATCAGGTGAAATTTCAAACCAGAGAGAAACGCTAGAAGGAAGCTTGTGCAAATTTCTTGAAGAAATGACGGGTAAAACTTCGGAAATCCTGGGAGGACTTCCTTTAAAAATTCGTTTAAATTCTTAAGAAAATCCTAGGGAGGAACTCTAGTAGAAATTCCAGTAATAACTCCTGTAGCAACTCTGAGAGAAACCCCAAAAAGATCTCCTGGGGAAGTCCCAAGAGGAGTACCGGTATAAATCGCGTAGAATCTCCAAGAGAAATCCCGGGAGAAATTCTAGGGTACATTACGCGACAACTTCTACGATTTATCCCGCGTGAAATGGGGCTACCACCTTGGATCTAGCTGGGCGTGATGTAGCATTTCTAACTCAGCCGCTGGGTGCCAGAACATATGCTGTTTGAGCCGCGCCTTCTTGGTGAACAGACGCTCGGGTCGTACCTCATCGAACTAGCCGAAGTCAGAAGGGCAACAGTACCCAGGCTGCACTAGCAGCTAGGCACACAACTCTAAGCTGGCGGTCTTTGTCATCGATTTATTTATTTATTTATACATATAAAGTCAACAGGTAAAATTTTCACCCCAATGACAGAAATAATACAACTACAAGATTACAGCTAAACATTAACAAAAAACACGCTTAAAACTACGCTTATTGACCTCAAGCGACACATTAAAATCGAATACTGAATTACAAGTATTGGACAGACGAGTCATATCACGAATAGGCTCATGAGCAATGTAATTGATGAGACCTCAGACTATGTCGACGAGTGTTAATATGCAGCATTCCAAGCAGATTGGGACAGTCGATGTTACCTTGCAGGAGATCTCCAATAAAGCTGACTTTGGCCACGTTGCGTCTTGCACTAAGAGTTTCCAAATTGATATTGACTGGTGTGCTGAATATGATACACCGCGCGGCCTTTGTAATGTTCCAACCGCGCATTTGCACGAAATTCCACGCGGCAAATCCTCTTGGAAAGGAAAGGAACAGCCGCACTTGAGGAAACGCCGCAATGTTATCTCCCATAAGAAGAGAGTAAAAGGGAAGCAAAAAAACGAATGAATTTTCGCTGAACTCTTTCGATGCGTTGAGTATCGTTGTCGTAAAAAGGGGCCCAGATGACTGCCGAGCAGGCTTGACAGAAACTCCCTCGCGAGAAAATGAGGAAGCGATTTTGGCGATTTTCTGAGGAGTGAAAATAAAACTCAGAAATCACAACGCAAATCCTCAACAGCATCGAGCGTGAGCTTGCCGCGCAGCGAGGAGTTCGTCCAACACTCATAATTACTTGTTGTGTTTCTCACGTCCACTCACACTCAAAAAGCTCTCGCGAGTTCCACTCCCATACAAAGCAAGACTCTCGAGGCGAAAATCGTACTCAAAAACCCGAAATAATCATCGGCTCTTTTTTCGTTCCCCTCTTCCTCGCTCAGTTTTTATTGCCTCTCTGTTTGGGGTTCGTTCGCTCCCTCGCGACGAGGGAAAAGCAAAACACCGCTCTAGAGCATGTTGCAAAACTCTTTTGATTTCGAGGAGGATTATCAAGCCTGCTGCCGAGTACTCCAGGATGGGCCGCACAATTGAGCAATACAGCGTCTTCAGGCAGTAAATGTCCTTGAACTTTTTGGCAAAGCGAAAGAGGAAACCAAGTTGCGACGATGCTTTCGCCACGACATAGGCGACGTGGTCTTTGAATGTCAGTTTCGAGTCAAGCAGGACTCCTAGATCCTTGACTGTCGATTCGCGCTTCAACTGGACACCTTCCAAAGCGTAGTCAAAATGGAAAATGGACTTTTTACGGCCGAATGAAATGACAGAACATTTCGACACATTTAGTGACATCCGGTTTGAAGAACACCATGCAGCGAAAGTCTCTAGCTGTCGTTGCAAAAACACTGCGTCTTGACGTTGCTTGATCACGAAATACAGCTTCAGGTCGTCAGCATATGAAAGTTTCAAGCATTTGAGCATAGAGTTGTCATCATTCATATACAACAGAAATAAAAACGATCCTAGATGACTGCCTTGGGGAACGCCGGACCATACCGTGAACGGTGAAGAGACGTAGTCACCAATTTTCACAGACATACTGCGACCGGTCAAATAGGATCGAAGCCAGATGAGGAGGTTGTTGTTCATGCCTAGTTTGTCAAATTTGGCCAAAGCGATTTGGTGATTTAGTTTATCAAAGGCTGCAGAAAGGTCAGTATAGATGGCGTCAACTTGATGGCCGCTTTGAAACTGGCGTATCAGATAGGACGTAAAGCACGTCAGGTTTGAGGAATTGGGGAAAACACCGGTCTCCAGGGAAAGGTTGAAAACGGTTGTCAGCGGCACGGCAAGGGAGCTCAAACAACGTTTAATAACGAGTGAAGGGATGCCATCCGGACCACATCCGGTAGAGGACTTCAAATCTTTACCGGCGGCAATTACGGCATCGTTGGTGAACCGTAGAAGCATGAGGTAGAAACTTGTGAGGACCAGAGCAATGTTGGACGCTCTCCTTATCGACACACCGATATGCAGATGACACTCAGGCCTTAGTCTGACCAGTAAGGTAAGTATGTATTATACATGAGCCTTCTGCAAATATTCGTAATCTACGTAAATTCATGCCCAGCTTCCCGCAGGGCGGTTGAAACAGATTCATATGATCCCGTATCGATCCGATCCGGACGCGTAAACGTAAACTCACAATTAGCCCCCGGGTTCGGGCTTGATTAACATTTCAAATCGTGCCGACCTGTGAGTCAACGCCGCCGTGCGCCGGTAATAATCCCGATGTAAATCCTACGCTTAAAAGTGCATACAACACAGTTAACGCGTTCATTATTACTATCATCATACAGCATACAACACCCAGCCCAGCAGCCTTCCCTAGTACATAGTAAGTACCTAGGGTTGGATGAAGGCAACCTCCATCAGTGGCGCTCGCTCAACGCCCTTGCTTAGAAAGAGGGAAGTGTCTGTCTACCTGGTACCGCATTTCACGTTCCTCGTCGCCACCGCACCATATACTAGACGCGTTTGCTCGTGGCTACAACAATAGTTGCTACAACCGGGGTGATGCTGCTGCCGCCACCATGTGCCGAACAAGTTCATCAAGGTAGTTTGTCATTGCGCTGGCTGTAGCCCCGCGAGATGTCTCGTGTGCGATAGCGCAGCAAATTGAAAACAGTTACACCCACGTCAAGGTGATTAGCAGCGATAGCGCGCGACGCGAGCTCGCCGCCCGGTGCGGTGGGGGTTTCAGAGCGCGCGCTGTTCAACATGTGTGATAAAATGATACTTGTGCATGCATGCATACGCGCGCGCGCGCCAGTGAGGTTAAATAATGACTGACTGTTCTGCAGCCTGCACGCTGAACCGACGACGACGACGCCGAGTGCTCCGATAATATCAATCCAGATCCGTTTCGAGTTCTTGGGAATGTTCCCACCGTGGCCGGGCCGGTTGCACCGCGGCCGGCGGTTATGCAATTCTCCTGCAACGAAAATGGCAATGCCGGCTCAGTGTCTTGTTAGCAGCAGTGCTAGCGCTGGAGTGGAGACTTTCCATTTCCAGGAGACCTGTTACCGCATCGTTTCTCGTCAGTGCAGTGGAGTAGCTCAACCATTCCGTGTAGTGCTGCAGTGCACGTCGAAAGGTTATCCCTCTCGACGAGCTTGCTAATTCGCATACATTAACCTCGGGGCGGAGTTGTGGTATGGTAGTGCAGTGAATCTGGGATCTGGGCTTGGTACCTCCTGTTTTAAGTGCTCTCACAGTAAACCAGATGAACGTCAAACGGAAAGTACAATGCTTAGTTTTTTTATAGCCGGTAGGCAACAGCAACAGCTCTGATTAGTTTTGGAAAAGAAGATGAATTGGCAGAAATACTTGGAAAACCAAAACTTTTAAATTATAAAACTAATTAGGGTAATTTTCAATTGTTGCTCGGCTGAAAATTCGCCAATCGTTACACACCTCATAAGAATAACATGCAGTGTGCAACAATAGGCGAGTTTTTAGCCGTGCAAGAATTGGAAAATGACTTTTTTCTTTCAAAGTCATCAGATATTCTTTCAGAGTCAATCACTATGTCGTAGTTAGTAAGATTTAAGCTTGGTTATCAACCGTGGGACAGGGATGGGAAATGTCACAAAAATGTCATTTCTTTATTTGAAAATTTCACTGCACTTAATAGGAAATGTCAATCAGCGACATCGTTGATTATCCATATCTAATCAGCATTATGGAACGTTGATGCGTACGAACAGAAATTTACACAGGAAGAGGTGTAAATAGAAAAATGTCATGACATTTTCTCATGAAATTCCGCGACATTTTCCATCTCTGCTCCAGGAACCGGCGATCGATGCAAACGAATCCAGCGCAAAAAAGGAGAGCATGAGGAGGAAAGTGTGATTGCTCAGAAGCAAGAGAATTTGGAACATAATGATATGCAAATATTCTACGAAAATGTCAATGGCGTGCAGAGAAGAAAAACGCCTTGTCTTGCCGTGTGCCGTGATGTAAACTTGCTGAAACTTGGAACAGATAAAACAATGACGGCTGTCAGGTGAAGAGAGCACTTCGATGTATTGTTGAACGATGGGAATGGACAAGCGATAGGCCGAGCTCGAATCGACGACGACGGACAGGCTATGAAACTTCCAACTCTAGTCGAGGTCAGAACAGCAATTAGAGGACTGAAGAACAACAAGGCAGCTGGGAAGGATGAACTCCCCTTCATGGAGGGGTTTTCGACGATCAATGATACATTTTTTTTATTCGACACCCACATTTTGTAAACAGAAACGGTAGATGTGATTTCGGAGGCATTCCAAGATGTTCCGCAGAATTTATGGCGGCTTTCAAAAACGTTACAGATGCATTTTCAACGGGTTTCGGAGGGTCTCAGGTACGTTACAGGGCGTCCGACGGAATTTCAGGGAGTTCTGGACAATTTTCAGTGGGTTCACCTTGAAACGTCCCCATAAGCAAGGATGGGAACACTCACTTGCAAAGAGTTACACTCACTTGCTATTTTCTCAGCTCAGAAGCGTGCAATCAAAAAACAATGTATGGACGACTTTTACCTTGTGGTTTTATCTAAAAGTTTGCCGAATATAGTAGGGGTCGCACACGCATACCGAAATCGTGACAGAGCTGCGAAGGCATCTTTCCACAAGGTGAATGTAAATTACACTCACCTCGTGGAGAGTTGCTTTCACAGTTCTGTTACGACTGTGGTATGCGTGTTCGACCCCTACTCTATTCGGCAAAATTTTAGATAAAACCACAAGGCAAAAGTCATCCATACATCGTTTTTTGATTGCACGCTTCTAGGCTGAGAAAAAAGCAAGTGAGTGTAACTCTTTGCAAGTGAATGTTCCCATCCCTGCCCATAAGCCCACCTGAAACTCTCTGAAATCTCCTCAAACGCCTCTGAAACATCCTGTAACTAAAAGCCCACCTGAAACATTCTAGATTCGCCTAAAGACCCCCAAAACCACCTTAAACGCACCTAAAAGCTCCCTGAAACGTCCTGTAACCGCCCTAAAACACATTAAAACCCCCTAAAAGTTCACCTGAAACAACAAAGAAATCCCTAAAACGTCATGTATCTCCTTCAAACGCCATGAAACGCTCCTAAAAGCCCTCCGGAAACACCCTGAAACGTCCTGTAACCCCTTTGAACGTCCCGAAACGCATTGAAACGTCCTTAAAAGCCTTCTGAATCATCCTGCATCCCCTGAAGCCTCCTCCTCTTTAAGCACCTATGAACCCTCCCTAAAACGCCCTGTAACCTTCCCTAAAACTCACGAAACCCTGTCTGTGGAGCCCCCTAAAGCGTCACTGAAATCCCTAAACGCCCCTAAAATCCCCCTGAAACATCCTAGAATCCCCTGAAATCCCTGGAACACCCTGACATTAATAATCTTTTTTTTTCCATCTTCCGTAACGACTTCTTTCACGCCTAGTTTTAAATTCAGTCGTACCTGGAGAAATTCCGTAAGATACTCTGGAGAAATTCCGTTAGATAGGCAATATACCAAGTGATTCCTGACAAAGAAATTCGTGGAATAATCACTTGAGGATTTTTTGTTAAAATCCCAGGTAAACTCCCAGCAGCCATTTCTGAAGAAATTCTAGCACGAATAACTAGAGGAATTCTAGTCAGGATATCTAGAGGGGTCACATCGAGATTGAAAAAAAAAACTCGGAGGCAATTCCTGAAGGATTCATGAAAAAATCCTTTAATAGAAATCCTGGAGGCATCCTAGGAAGAGCTCGTGAAAAAAAAAATCAAGCAGGGATCCCTATAAAAATCCAATCGGGAATCTATGAAGAATTTCCTGCTGAAATTTCATCACAAATTACCTGAGAAACTCAGATGAAATTTCTAAGGAATATATGGAGAAACCTTTGGAGAAATCACAGAAGGAGTTTTCTAGCGGAATCTGAGGAGGAAATTCTGTAAAAATTCCATCAAAATGTGCTGGATAAGTTCCAACATGAGTTCCTAAATCTTAGCAAATTCTCTTTGAGCAGGAATAGTTGAACTATTGGTGTTTTTTGGAAAGATCCTAGAAAGAATGAATGGAGGAATTCCAGTAGAAATTTTCAGAGGAATGACACAATGAATCTTTGGAAAAATCTCTGGAATTCTTAAGGGAATCATACAGAAATCCTAAGAGCAACTATAGCGTAAATTCCTACAGGAATCATATTGACTTCTGGAGTAATTACAGCAGGCATTCCTAGAGAAATCCTAGCAGTAACTCAGTAAGAGTTAATGAAGGAATCATTTGTTTTCGGTGATAGGATACTTGTGAAGATCGCTGGAGGAACTCCTAAAGGAATTCCAGGATAATATACAGGATGTATCTCATTAGGTACCCCACGAGGAACTCTTGGGTGGATTCCCAAATTAATTCTGAAAAAATCGCTAGAATTCCTGGAGGCATCATCGGATGAGAAGTTTTGCTTGCTCTATTGCAGTAAATGAAATGATGTACACCCTTGCACCATCTACTGAGGAGATTTCTTACTTATAATCATACTAATAGATAACGTTTGACGTTTAACCAGTTTTAGATGTAAAAAGAAGAAGAATCTTGCTAAATTGTATACCAAAATGTACCAAAACATAGAAAAAACCGTATGAAAACTGAGGTTTCGATGAAAGGCTCGGAGTTTTTGGCATATATCTAGACGAACATTTGAAAAGAGCCTATCTGCTTTGCGTAAACAAACATGTTTCTGTCTCTGTAGGGCCTATCTGCATCCACCCACGAACATCAACACCCTTATCAGAAAGAGTGTTCTTCAAGCTATCTGTTAAGGGTGTTGATGTGCGTGGGTGGATGCAGATGGGCCCTACAGAGACAGAAACATGTCAATTAATTTAGAAATTTCTTTTGAAATTTCTTCAACGATACTTTTGGAAATATCTTTAGAGACTTCTTCAATATTCCTAAAATGACTCCAGAAATTTCAGCAGATATTTCTTCAAAATATATTCCAAGGATTCTTTCAGAAGTTGTTCCAGAAGTTCCTACAGGAGTTGCTCAAGCAGTCCCTTCAGAGATTCCTCCAGGAATTCATCTGTGAGAATCGACCAGTGAAGGGGCGCTGAAGTTGAGGATCCTTGATCCGAAGCATTACAATGACCTTTTTTTATGGAATTTTCGACAAATTTTGGAATTCAATCAGCTGGGTATACAGTATAAGGCATCTACCAAAAATATCAGGAATATATTTCAGCAATTCTCGGTGAGGATGCCATAAGAAGTTTATAAGAAAGGTTTGAGGAAAAGTCTGGCGAATTGGCGGGCAGCTTGCATGCATCCGCCAAAAATGTTGCCATTTCTAAGGGATCTGTAAAAAACTCGCCGGAAAATCACCCCATATGTACTGCTCATTGTGACCATTGAAATAACCAGGGGTAGAATGTTACCATTAAAAAATGTACATAAAATCGAGGGTCTATACAATCAAGGTTCCACTAAATCGAGGTATACCTGTACTGCGAATCAACAGCATTACAGTCACATCAATACTGATAAAAACAAAACATGTATCACAATCACCCTGTTATTGCGCTTTCTAATGCGCTATCTGTACAGTCGCTAACTTCAGAAAATGCCGAATCCCACATACGTCATCCTGCATCTTCGTTTCATGACATTCACTACTGATATGGATATGATTGTCGTGACTGTCACCGTTACCTTTTGCTATGGGAAGCCGAGGCGTGTTTTTATATTACTTAGAAAGGGTGAAATTCGAAATCACATCTAACGATTATCTTGTGATGGTCACGATAATTCACAGCACTGCTTTTCAAAACTATCCCAAGAGAAGAGGCTTTGCTAGCTTCATGGAAGCCATGCGGCAAGCAGTTCTAGTTCCCTATGATAGGCCGGTGTGCAACCCTTTCAAGACCGACATTTTTAAGATTTGAAAATCCTTTTTTAACTTGTTGATTTAGTATCGAGCCTTGAAAAAGATCCTATAAGGGATCGAAACGTCGGCGAAGATTCTATAAAAACAACGCAACTCGTTGTGACTGATAGCCAGATCCCCAGAGAAATATCTAGCGTAAATAGGTTGAGTTCGATTCCGAAAAAAAAAAGAATTGTGGCCTAAAAGATGCCCTAAACAGATTTCAAAAAGCCCAGGACAAGCTTCGGGATAACCTTGGCGAAAATCATACCCGATCTACACCTCCTTCAGCACGTTCCGTGCGTGTGACCTTCACTTTTGCGTTGCTTGACCATGTTACATTACTAGAACTCACTCTAGTCTAGCGTACAGAGGAGCATGCTAGTTTGGAATGTTTACTCAAACGTGTCGTACAACAGTAGTGTATAGTCAACACACGCGCATTTTTTTAGGACGTGTGCTAACTCCATACACCGCACACGACACGTTTTGACATAACCATCAAAAATCGTTTCAATTTCAATTTGCATAGAGACGCCGTCAGCTCGGAACCGGAATTAACCTCGATTCGCAGCTGTCTGTATCCGCCGTTGTCGTCGAAGTCATCGTCGCAGATCTAATTATAGGACAAACGCAAATGAATCAGTCCTCTGTTGTTGAATGCAAATGTTGTCCACAGTCGAAGTGTTGTGCGTGACACCTTTCAAATTTCGGACCTTTTCAACGAATTTGGTAGAAAAAAAATCGCACTCTACTAAATTCATCATCATCGATCGATTTCGAATCGCTAGGAAACGCTAATCACGTGCTCCCATGCGTATTTGTTGGATTAGTTAGGCGTCTACTAGGAAAAAAAAAGTAGCACCGGAATCGTATGTAAAGTGTGTAAACGCAAGCAGGCGACGACGATGACCACTACACACGATACGGATACGTAACAAAAAAAAAAACTGTGTTAGCCGAAGAAAGTGAAAGTCAGCTGAGCTACTGTATGCCGCCACCATCACGCCGGTACTTAAGAGTTGATGATCTTCCTCTCCATCTCCCGCAGTCGCTGTCGTCGTCGCCGGATCGAAGATGGACCGGACCGGCGACGGAGACAATAATTTGAGGAATCTCAAGTTTCTCACTCATCTTTTTTTTTCGCTGTCATGACATGACGACGGTGGCGGAGACAGTCCGCGCGCGTTGCGAACTATGTCGGAGGAATGTGTGTTGGTTGATTGTCACCAGCATCAGCACCACACCGCCGTCGTTGCTATTATTCGCTATGCGACGACGACGACAACGAATGTGAAACTGTTCACACCGGCGGCGAAGGCGACAAAAGCTGGTCAGAGATTGGATGACAACAACGTGTGTGATATGGGTGTAAAATGTGGATGAGATTCAATAAAACACCGGGACAGTCGAACCAGAAACTGGTTGCGTTTGTTGCTAATAAACGGTGGGTCATTAGCGACATATTATCGACTATTAGAGAGCGAGCAGTTGTCAACTTTGAAGCCCGATTCAGTTGCTTTAACTTAAATGGTAATTGTATTCATTACTTCTCGATAACTGTTGATCTTTGAGGAAAAATAAAAATCTTACCTCACATGGACGAATTTATAGAACAATGTCGAGAAATAAATATGATTATTGATTACTGTTGATTATTCTGCTTGAAGTTAGGAAGGGCTGGCACAGCGAAGGCTGGCAATGTAATTCAGACCTCTTGTGAGGTCCTCCAGCCTCTTGTCATGCAACTCCGATCCCTACCTCCAAGTGACACCGGCCGAGATACGAGCAATCTTAGGGAAGATCGGGTAACCAACCCCGCTGGTTCGCCGCCTCTAAGAACATGGCCATACGTAGCACTTGCTTCCAGCACAGCCTCCCTTATCGTTACACCTGGAGGTCACCACAGCAGACGGAATCCCAAATCGACCACGTCCTGATTGACGGACGGCACTTCTCTGAAATTATCAACGTCAGGACCTACCGTGGCAATAACATTGACTCTGATCTCTACCTGGTGATGGCAAAAATGAGCATGAACATGAGCATGAGCATAGATGACCGCACAATTCGTAGTTGCTACTCCGTGATTGACCAGAACAATCGAAATTGCACAAGGAACCAATGAATAGGGCTTAGGACTAGCTTACTATTCTCAATGTACACAGTTCGAGTAGCGTTAATGATTAATCATAAATTTAATCATGATTAATGATTAATGATTAAGATTAATCAAAATCATTAATCATAATCACAAAAAAATCTCATTCAATCATTAATCATTAATCTTAATCACACTGTTTTTGCAATCTAATCATTAATCAGTAATCATAATCATAAGAAAAAATATTAATCAATCATGAATCATTCATCACCAAAAATGATTCACCATATAAATATATGATCCAATTTAAATTGGTTCAAATGCTGTTCTAAATAATATTATTCATGATTCTTTTTTCAAACATCTCCCAGACAGAGTTACCTTTTACTTTCGAACTTCAAAAACATGTTAAACAATAAATATATTTTAATCATTTCCGGTTTTTCGTGATTGATTAATCATGATTAATCATGATTTTTAATCAATGAGCCATTTTTAATCATCAATCATAATCAATAATCATAGATAAAACCAGTTTTAATCATTAATCATAATCTTTAATCATCCTAAAAAACTCATTAACCATTAATCATAATCAATAATCACCAAAATTGGAATTTTAATCATCATTGATTAATCATGATTAAAATTTTTGTTAATCATGAACGCTCTGGTTCGAGAGCTCTCAACTTTAATAGGGTCAATAACGGCGCCGGCCACGTCCTTACGGTCATCGAGGATGTGAGGGAATGTTAGTAAGACAAACGTTGTTATAAAGACCGCGAATCGCTGCATCTCCACGTTTGTCTCAGGAAGGAATTCTTTGTTAGTAGGGTAAGGTACATTGTCAGTCCGGGAGTCACCTATGGTTGGTGATATGATTTGACAATGGATCAATATACACAAACCGCCGTTAACAACCGACCACTTTTCGACGCAAAAACTAGCCAAAAAGAAAATTCTATCGCGCGTCTCCACTCCACTAGGGAGCAGAAACCTTTAGTCTATTCCACACAGAAATACACTGAACGCGACTCACTTGTCGGCGCCCGGATTTTTTTTTTCGACCGGCGAGCCCGAACTAACACTTTTCACTCTTTTGTGTAAATGCAAAAAATGAAAGAAAATATTTATTATCAACTAAAAGTGTATTGGGAACTTTCGCGACGGGAAGCGAAAAATTCGGAACTGACTCGATCCACGACGCGTCCTCCGCACACTCACCGCCGTCGAAATGCTCACTTCGGAATACAAAATAGAAAGAGAAAAAATCGAACCACCGAAGCAAACGCGCGCGAACTGGCACCCGGACGAAATTCTACTACACACTGACTACCTGGTGATGGCAAAAATGCGCCAAAAACTCTCCGCGATCAACAACGTATGGTACCGACGGCTGCCTGAAGCGACTGAAGCAACCGGATGTCGCTACCGCATACGCGCAAAATCTCGAGGCAGCGTAACCGGACGAGGACGGACTCAATGAAGCCCCTCTCGAGGACTGCTGGACTACGATAAAAGCAGCCATCAATAACGCAGCGGAAATCAACGTCGAGTATGTGGAACGGAGCCGAAGGGACGATTGGTTCGACGATAAGTGTAGAGAGATTTTGGAAGACAAGAACGCAGCCAGGGCGGTCATGCTGCAGCACGGGATCCGGCAGAACGTGGAGCGATATAAAATAACGCAGAAACAGCAGACCCGTCGCTTCCGGAAGAAAAAGCGTATCCCGCAAAGGCTTCATGCCGCGAGCCGAAACGTGCAGAGATAAGGACGGGACCATCTTGACAGACAAACGTGAGGCGATCGAAAGGTGGAAGCAATACTACGACGAACATCTGAATGATGTGCAGAGCGCAGACATGGAGGATCATGACTACCGGAGAAAATGACTACGTCAGTACAGCAGGGAGCAACAATGAGCTAACGCCCACTTTGAGGGAAGTTAAGGAAGCTGAGAAGCTATTCAGCAGCTCATGAACAATAAGTCAGCTGGCAAGGATATGGTATCGGAGCTGAACTCATTAAGATGGCCCCGGAAAAGTTGGCCACTTGCCTGCATCGGCGAATAGTCCGGATCTGGGAGACCGAACCCCCCATCTGAAATAAAGGTGCCAAGTTGGAGTGCAAGAGCTTCCGTTCCGAGCAATCACAATTCTGAATGCCGCCTGTCTACAAAGTGATATCCAAGATCATCTTCCGTTGTCCTTAACCCAAAGTTGATGAGTTTGTGGGAAGTTATCAATCCGGCTTCGCTGACGGCCGGTCGATAACGGACCAGATCTTCACCGTACGGCAAATCCTCCAGAAATGCCGTGAATAACAGATTCCAACGCACCAGCTGTTCATCAACTTAAAGGTGGCGTATCGACCGTAATGAGCTATGGAAAATCATGGACGAGAACGGCTTCTCCGGGAAACCAACGATGGACGGTGTAAGATGTTGCGTAAGGGTTTCAGGCGATCTGTTTAGTTCGTTTGAATCTCGCCGAGGACTGCGACAAGGTGATGGATTCTCATGCCTGCCGTACAACATAGCCCTGGAAGGTGTTATGCGATGAGCCGAGCTTCACAGTCGAGTCACGAAATCAAGCCTAGACAGCAGTGTTACGATAGACGGGAACACTTTCGAGGTGGTGAAGGATTTCGCCTACCTCAGGTCCATATTAACGGGAGACAACAACGTTAGCCGCGAAATACGAAGGCGCATTATCAGTGGAAGTTGGGTCTACTATGGCCTCCACTAGAACCTGCTTTCGAAAAAGATTCGCCCTCGCACCAAACGTACCATGTACAAAACGCTAATAGGCCCGGTAGTTCTCTACGGTCACGTGATCTGGACTATACTTGAGGAAGGCATGCAAGCACTCGAAGTGTTCGAACGGCGGGTGCTTAGGACCATCTTTGACTGTGTACAAGAGAATGGTGTATGGCGGCGAAGAATGAACCATGAGTTCACTGCACGGCGAACCTAGCATCCGGAAGGTAGCAAAAGCTGGAACGATACGATGGGCGGGGCATGTTGTGAGAATGTCGTAAAACAACCCGCAAGAGTTCCGGATGGTACAACAACACCTGGAGGGCAGCATGCAAGGTGGGCGAACCAGGTGCAGAACGATCTGGCAAGTGTGGGACGCGGCTGAGTATGGAGGACTGCAGCCACGAACCGAGTGTTGTGGCGAATAGTTGTTGATTCAGTTTTATTATGGTTGTAATGTAATGCTTAATAAATGAAATGAAATATTAAACGTCGGCTATAATTAAATCCGTTGTTTTATAAGTAACCCGATGACCGAAAACGCGCCTGTAATTGCTAATTATCATCCAAACGGTCGTTATTCCATCGAAATGAAATATACTCGATTCCATGTTTTTTTTTCATGAATTTCGAACAGTTATTTTCCTGAATATAGTCCTAAGTATTTATCTCAAGTTATCAAGTTGATTTCTTGTGGGAGTGTAGACTGTAGATGATCTAATTTGATTTTGTTTATTGGTTGGCCAAAAGGCAAGCTTTGTCTGGGTATTTTTTTTTTTTCTCGAACTCTTATAGATCAAAGGACAGAACTCACACACGTTACATTAAACAAGTAAACCAATTTTCCAAATTACCTCAGCGTGAATGTCATCACTAGACTCCCAAATTGTCCTGTGCATCGTAAAAATTCTCCAACCAAACAACCGAGCTCCGCCGAGGCAACAGCACACAGCCCACCGGCAAACACAAAAGCCATCTCCTAATCTCCCACATAAAATCAACGGCACGGTATCCCGATACCTACTTGGCCATATATGTACGTAACCAACGTATCTGCTGCCCGTCTGTAGTGCAATAATGTGTTCTGTATATCCTTTATCGTGTTCATCGTCGTCGTCGTCGACGTCGTTTCCCGGTCGATGTCGTCGAAGAAGTTCCAACTGCCGTCCCACCCGCATCGCGCCAAACTTGATTCCCCAAACAGAGGAAGATCTAAGAGATTCTGATTACAAGATTACGGCCTTTCTCCTACTCTCTGCTGGTTCCGTTCCAGTCCCCGTTGTACATATCTATATTAACACACGTCCGCGCACATAAAACAAGTATTACTATAGCGCGATGCGATGGTACATGTTTTTATGATGAGGCCATTCGCCCCCAGCCCCAAAGATGCCAACAACATGTGTTGTGTGTATCCTTTTTCCCTAATGGTAGGACGATGTCGCGCATCGGAATACACGCGGCTGGTGGTGCACAGCAAAAAATTGAACTGAAGTCCGAAAATCTGTAGCTTCCAGGGAGTTCTCCCGGGATTCCTCCAGAGATTCGGCCAGGATTATTTGAGAGATTCCTCCCGGAATTCCCACAAGGATTCCTCTAGAGATTTTTGATAGATTCCTTTCGAGATTCCCCGTGAGTTTGTTGTCTAACGTTATTCCTTCTTTTCTTGCCGATGGTTCTTCCTTCTTTAGGATCGCGTTGGAGCAATGGATAGATAGATATGAATGGGTGAGCTCATTCCATGTTATTTCGTTGTTGTGAAAATCGGTAATGTTATGATGTACACGATGTATAAGTACAATTTGTTCTTGACAAAGAAAGTCTTGAACTAATTTTTCACTTTAATTTGTCATATCTTTGTGAGGGAGCTTATACTTAACAGAAATGTCGTTTTTCTTAAATTTTCTACTGTGTATCGAATCTACTCTTTCCGGTCTCGTTTGTTCCAAGAAACGTTCCGAGCTTGTTGTGTGTCGTCCCATAGCTGCTTGCCCGAGTGGCAAGCGCCACTTTCCTCCGATGGGAAGTGCGGCAAGGGTGTTGTGAACTTTTCAACCCTAACCTCCTACGCGGACCCTATTACTTCCCTTATTCCATCTCTCCGACGACGGCGACCGAGTGGTTCACGTTGTTGTTACGACTTGTCTTTTTTAATCGGGCTAGACGTGAATATTGATTTTCTCCTCTCGGAGAACCACTCTGACTCTCTAAGCTGTGGCGAAAGCACGATGGAAAATAGCATCTTCCCAGTCAGTTGTAACTACTTGCTGGTGGGACTACGAGATGTGGTCTGGCTGGGTGGTTGTCGACGTCGCCACCGTCACCGAGAGGACGCGCTTTGGCGTGCTTTCTTGTGTTGTTTCGGTCGGTGCGCACTTTCCGAAAATTGCTTTTCCTTTTCCGGTGGGTACCTACCTACTAGACTGGGTCAACAAAGTCGATTTTTTGGAACAACGCTTTTTCGATTCGTTTTAGCATTCAAAGCATCTGTGCAAAATTTGGGAGCGATTGGTCGCTTCCCCGTATTCCGCATTGCGATTCAAATTTGTATGGAATTTAGTATGGGAAAACGTGCTTTTTTGCATTTTTCTCATAAATTGAAATTTTTCGTCTAAAACAGTCTAATCAATGACGGTAAAGTATAGCCTAGGATATGCCGAAAAACTTTGCCGAAGACCACAAAGTGATCCGGCACTTGTGAAAAAAGTTATAACGTACACATTGCCCAGTGGTGCTTAACATTTAACATGTAAAGGAATAACATCAATAATAAAATCTCAATTTTTGGCCTAAGTTACCAGGCGAATAACTTTTTTCACAAGCGTCGTATCACTTTGCGGTCTTCGGCAAAGTTTTTCGGCATATCCTAGGCTATACTTTAAAGTCATTAGTTACATGGTATTAGACAAAATAATTCAAGTTATGAGTAAAATGCAAAAAAGGACGTTTTCCCATACTAACTTCCATACAAATTTCAATCGCAATGCGGAATACGGGGACTCAACCAATCGCTCCCAAATTTTGCACAGTTGTTTTGGGCGCTAATATAGATTGAAGAAGCTTTGTTCCGGGTTGATACGATCAAATTTAAAGTTTCTCCATACAACGTTGACCCACTCTACTACCTACCTACCATTTTTGTACTGTCGCCATCATCCGCGGTTGGTTCATTGTTACTAAAGCTCATTGTAGAAACTAAGTCGGGGTGGTCGTGGTATGGATAGTTCTTTTAAATAATCTTGCAACAACTACGACTCCATATTCGCTAGACCGACGCTTTAACAAACTAAGCCACAGAACAGGTAATGATTCTGCGGAATAGAAAGCCAAACTGACTCCGAAGCCACACCATGAACACTCCTTTTTCACAAACCCATCTCTCTTTCGGCGACAGTATCATTACCTATTCTGTGGCTTAGTTGATTAAAGCGCCGGTCTAGCCAATACGGAGTCGTGGGTTCGAATCCTACCAGAACGCGATTTTTTTCACAAATTTCATCTCTCAATTTGTCAATTATCTACATTCCGTGCCTTCTAATTGCAAGTTTTTTTAGTACGCTAGGAGTGTCCTTAGAATTTATATCGGAGATGTCGCCAAAAAATTTCTTAGAGAAATTCACTACAATGGCGAGATCTCTTGGCCCAATGATCGAGGATCTCTCTCGTTTGTCGGGAGATCCTGAGTTACAGTATGTGATTTTCGTCATTATGGCGAGACTAGCCAAGCCAGCCAGCCCTAAGTAGGACTTACGATGTGCTATGAACCTACGATCGCTGAGTGCTATGCGTACTGCAATAGCAGAGGATGTGTTCTGGTAGATGGTATCCGCAGGGGCAGTGTCCAGCTATTAGACAGGTGTAGATGTTGAGAACCCATGTTTGAGACCTAATAGTTGTTGAATTGTCTTGGGGTTTATCATGAGAAGCTTTTTGGATTGGCTCTTATGGAGTTCCAGCACCAATGACCACTTCCTGGCTAGCTCATCAGCAATCTCGTTTGTTCTGAAACCAAGATGGGAAGACTCGATTCCGTACATTGGATTATTGTACGTTAAGGCGTTAAGCTTTCTTCACGGAATTTCTTGGATTACCTGGATCATCTTTGGAAGTAAGTTCTCTACAGAACCTATGGGATGTTATACCACCTCCGTAACGTAACAATAACTCATTGATTGCACTTGCAGATGTTCAGGTCTTTACTCGCGGAAGTTCTTCGATGTCGAAGAACATCTTTGAAAACTACTTCTCTACATGGACCTGTAGCGGGATGTTGCTTCGCCTCAGTAATGTAACAACAGTTTATTGATTACGCTTGTACATCCGCCTATTTGCGAAAGTTCTTGGATTAGAACATCTTTGGAAATTACTTCTCTACGGAACCATGCTTGTGGATCTTCAGGCCCTTACACGCGGAAGTTTTTGATTACCCTTCCTAGGACGTCTTAAACATCTTCATTAACATCTTCATTCTTCCGAGAGTTACTCTAAAGATTCTCCGAGTTTTTTGATAGAAGTTCTAATATTCCGAAAAAATATATCGAGAAATCCTGTAGAAATTAGGAATTTTCGCAGGAATTCTTTGCGAAGTTCCCGCAGATATCCTTCGGGAATGCCTCCGGGAGTTTCTTAAAGACTTTATCCAAGAGTTCTTCCGAGAATTTTACGGTAAGTTCTCTGGTATTCCTTACATGAATTCTTTTGGGATTGCTCCAGGAGTTCCACTGGAAATTTATTAAGGTATATCTTTAGAATCGCTTTAGAATTCGAATATTTGCAAGGATTTTTCCAGAGTTCCAGCAGATATTCCTCGGAGAATTCTTCTAGGGATTCCTCTGGGAGTACTTCTAGAGAATTTCCCAAGAATTTTATCGGAATTAATTATAAAAAGTACTCCTAAAGTTCCTGTGTTTTCAGTATTTCTGAAAGAATTTCTTGAGGAACTTTTGAAAATTTTCTTATTTCGGAAGAATTTTTAAAGGGATTTTCGGGATGATTCTTGGAAAAAACTTCCGTGAGAATTTTCACAGAAATTTCGGGAGCACGTAGCAACTTCTGCTACAACTCCCGTAGAAAATTCAAGAGTAATCACCTCAGGAATATCTGGGAGAATCTTCGAAGGAACTTCTGGTTAATACCCGGAGCAAAGAACAGCTTGAGAAAAATTCTGAAAGAGTTCTTGGACTGACGTTTCAATGAATATCCAGTAGTTCTTGATGATTTCCGGAGCAACTTCCAGAAAATAATCCCGGAAGAACTTACGAAGAGTTTCCGGAAGCAGGAGTTTCCGGAATCCCAGGAGAAATTTTCGAAGCACTCCTAGAAGAATTCTCGGAGGAACTCCTAAAAGAATTGTTGGAGAAACTCCGGAAGGATTACCTAGAAGATCTCCAAGAAGGGTTCCCGGAGGAACTTTTGGAAGAAATTGCGTTGCAACTACAATAGAAACTCACAGAAAAAATGTAGAAAAGTTCTAGAAAAAACAACTGGAGGCATTTTCAAAGAAACTCCTGGAGAATTTTCCGGAGGTACTGTTGGAAGAATTTGCAGAGGAATTTTGGGGGAAACTCCTGGAGAAATTCTGAATTCGATGAACTTCTGGGGAATTGTCAGAGAAACTGTTGAAGAATTTCTGGAGGAATTACGGGAGGAATCCTTTGTAGTATTTCCTGAGAAAATCCTGGAGGAATTCTCGTCGGAACTACTGATTTCCCAGGAAATTCCCGAAAGAACTCCAGGAAGAAATCCTAGAGGAACTACATAAGCAATTGCCGAAGCAACTTTCGGAGGAGTTCACTTAGGAACTATTTGAGAAATAGTTCGAAGAAACTCCTGGACAAATTCCCGGAAATCAACTGAACAAAAATCCGGATGAATTCTCAAACAAACTTCTGGATAAATTCTCGGAGCAACTCAAGAAAATACTCCCGGAATAATTCCTGGAGGGGTTCTTTGAGGAATTCCTAGAAGAATTGCTGAAGGGACTTCTCGAAGAATGCCCAGAAGAATCCCCGGAGGAACAACTGATGGAATTCCAGGAGTAACTCCTAAGTAATTTTAGAAGAACCTCTCGAAAGAATTGCTGAAGGAATTCTGAACGCCATTCCTAGAAGAATTGCTGATGGATTCTGGAAATGGAACACTGTGCCTGGAGGAGCTCACAGAGGAAATCCCGGCGGAGCTCACGGAGGAGTTCCAACTAGAATTGGAATTTCAAGATAAAAAATATGTAGAAAATATCTCGGAGAAACTCCTGATACAATTCACGGGGTAAGTCCTGGAGTAATTTTCGGAGAAACTCCTGAATAAATTCCCGGAGTATCTAATGGAGAAATTTTCTAAGCACCTCTTAAAGGAATGGCCGGAGGAACTCCTATATAAAACTCTCGGAGGAACTCATGCAAGTATTGCTGAAGCAATTCCAAGAAGGACTCCCGAAGGAACTCACACAGAAATTCTTGGAGGAATTTCTGGAGGAATTTCGGAAGGAATCGCTGGAAGAATTTGGAGGAACTTCTGAAGGAATAACCGGAGGAACTCCAGGTAGCATTACCGGAAGAAATACTGGAGGAATTCCTGGGGGAGCTCCAAGAAGAATTCTCAGAGAAACTTTCCCGACGAAACTCCTGGTGGGTTTCCCGAATGAATTCCTACAGGAATTTCCGGAGGAGTTACTTGGGCGGTTACCAAGGATTTTACGTAGAGACTATTGAAGAAATTTCCGAAGGAATTGCTGGATAAATTCCTAGAGGAACTCCTGGAGAAACTCCCGGAGAAACTCCTGGAGCAATTCCCGTATGAACTACTGAAACAATTCACGGAGGAACTCCCAGAACAAAAGCCGAATCCACTCCAGGAGAAATTTCTGGACGAACTTTTAAAGGAATTTTCGGAAAACTTCTGAAGAAATGCCCGATGGAATTTCTCGAGAAATTTGGAGGAATTTTCGAAGCCCCTCCTAAAAGCATTGCCGGAGGAACTCCAGGTGGAATTTTCGAAATTATTCCAGCAGGACTTTCCAATTCCCGGAGGAACTCACCAAGGATATTACGTATGGAATACTGAATCAATTTCCGAAGGAACTGCTGGAGCAATTTCCGGAGTAACTTCTGGATGAATTCTCGGAGGGAATCCAAGACGAACTATTGGAGAAACTCCTGGAATAATTCCCGGAGGAACTCCTGGAGCAATTTCCGGAGGAACTCCTGAAGCGATTCCCACAAGAACTCCTGGAACAATTCCTAGATGAACTTCTGTTGCAGCTTACGGAGGAACTTCTGCAGCAATTCTCGGACGAACTCTTGAAGGGATTCACGGAGGATGTCCTGGAAGAATTCTCCACGAAATTTTTCAAGGAACTTCTGGGTTCCTGGGAATTACCGAAGGAACTGTCTGAAGGAATTCTCGAAGGATCTCCTAGAAGAATTCCCGGAAAACTAGTGTTGTCAATTTAACTTATTTCAGAGCACAAATTCTTCCGTTTTTTTTTAATATTATTGAAGAGACATGAGTAATTTGTAATTTGAAACAAACACCGGTGGAATTGAGCATAATTTGATCTATTTTTGGCGTTCCAAATTTTTAGAACTCTTATAAATTTGGACCAAAAAAAAAGGATCACCGTTGGAAACGACCTTAAAGATTGATTTTAAACACATTTTTACTTTCTTGCAACTTAAAATTTATTTATCTGTTACAATGAGATTTGCCTAGACTAGTTCTTCTCGGAAGAGCATGAGCATGAGCATGAGATGACCGTACAATTCGTAGTTGCTACTCCGTTACTGACCAGAACAGTCAACATTGCACAGGGAACCAAATGGATGGGGCCTGGGTGTAGCTTTCCATCCTCAATGTGCAATTTTCCTAGACTAGTTCTTCTCGGATCTCATGCTTTACTGGTGGAGGTGGGATTCGATTTCAGGTCCTCGACGTGATAGTCACGTGCTTTAACCATCACACCAGATGCGCTCAAATAGGTATTTAAAGTTGTTTCAAACCGGGAACGCTGCAGCCTATCGAAAGCTATGAAATATGACAAAGTGTTTGTGTTAAGTAAATGCCGACAAATGAAACAAATAAACACAAGTTCATCACTTTTCTGGTAAGTGGAACGCTAATGAAACATGACACCCTCGATGCCCATTGACACGCCATCGCTTTCTACTCTATCGTTTGGTACGCTACTATTATTAGTGCCTATTCTTTCGGATTGTTTATATTAGAGTGAGAGTATCTTGTATTTGTTTGGGTTTGTTAAATCTGTAAATGTAGCTTTGGCACGAGTTCTTCAACCCTTAAAATCATTTGACCACATGAAAAACTATCTAGTTTAGTTTTTTGCTTGGTAGGAGAGTTTAACATTGGACACAAATGTTGTTGAACTTTTGTGGGATGAAAGTTAACTTTCAGTTAATAATTGCGGAAGTTTTCCAAGAACATTTTGTTGTGAAGCAGGTTCTGTCTCAGTCTCAGTCTCTATGCTTCCAGAGTTCGATGTGTTGCTGAGAATTCCACCGAAACCTCGACATCAAAGCTCAGAAGGAAGGCTCGCATTTCAAATCATCGCCACCCTCCTATCGTTGCGTAACGATCTTTGGGTTCACGCAGGTAGCTCCTGATCGCGTACAAAACAAAACCATCACATTCCTACCGTCGAAGCCTGACCCAAAACACATTGAAACATCCCACAACAACGCCAGTGAGCACCATTAGTCAGAGGTAAACAAGCAGCCAACAGCGAGCGAGACAGGACAGATGTCCGCATTACTCATCGCACCCAGGCCAGGCTACTGACTGACGAACCACGGTCAGTGTCGGGGGTGTTGCTACCGCCGCCAGCAAGTGCAGTGCTAGAACCATATTGATGTGTTTTTTTTAACAACATCTTCTCGAGTTCATAAGAAAAACACCACTCGCCATGACCCACCCGACACGCGGGCGCATCCCGATAATTTCCAATGACTAATTTGTGGCTGGCGGTGTTCGGTGATTTGTTTGGAAGAGATCCAATAACCGATCAGGTCAGTTGATGTAGCACGCACACATACATATGAAAATAAGTGTTATTAGTTCAATGGACCTGCAGATTTTTCAGGAATCACTGAAAAATAATTTAGATTTTAGATTTTTTACACAATTACACCGTCTTCGACCTTGTGGCCTCTACAGACTGAACATTACAAACATATGACAACGGACAACACATATAACACCCAGTGGCCCAGTGGAGAATTTTCCGTTTCTGACGAAAAGTTTTCCCCGACTGGAGCGGGAATCGAACCCACACTCTGAGGCTTACGAGACACCTAAACGACTGGCGCCGCTAACCGCTCGGCCACGAAGCCCACAATGGAAAATGTTAAAACCTTCCAAAAATGAAGTAGCAATCGTATCGCTGCTTGGAAACAAACAGATTTGGGCAATAAGAAGCTGAATTTGACGTAGGAATACGCAAGGAAAAAATTGGTGAGCTCGTTTCATATTTTCTCTTATTTTTTAAATGGTTCCAGTTGGTTAACTTTTTTTTTGGTTTGACTATAAACGTTAAGGACAAGGTTTTTAGAGTAAATAGCTCAAATTTTCTAGAGCACCGTTTTAAAGAACCGTCAAACGGATTTGACTGAAAATGCATCTTGATGTTGACAACAATTGAACAACCATCATGATACATTTTCAGCCATATTCATTGAACGGTTCTTAAAAACGGTGCTCTAGAAAATTTGAGCTATGTACTACAAATACCTTGTTTTGTAGAAATCTCGCTGGGCGGTGTCCGCTATGTTCCTTCTTCATTGCGATTTCATCAGCCAAGAATCCGGTTTCCCTGCCAGGAAATCGAAAACCTCCTTGCCAAATGGTTGTCTGTCTGTCTAACACAAGGTTCATTAGCAGTTAGTTGTTTACGACGACGAGGACGTCGAAAACGACAACATAGCGCGATGATCGAAAGATCTAATTCGTCGCGATTAGCGATCATTTGCCCTCCGTCGTCGTTGGCGCCGGGTGAGTTGAGCGAGGGAGCTGCCTCTGTATTAGAAGAACACACTCACACAGCGTGGAAGGACGGATAGAATGACGACGACGGTATTTACAATTCACATCTGGGCAGATAGGCAACGAGGCATGTATCAGTAACGGCAACAACCAGAATTACGACCGAGCCACAACGGATAAACAAAAACAAAATGCGTCACGACTGGTTCTGGCTGGGCATTAAGTAGTCGAACGATTGTCGTTTGCCGTTCGATTCTCTTCTAGAAGGAGGAGAACTATGCGTTCAACAGATTTCTTATTTTTGTTTGGAATAACGCCTCAACTGAGACAGAGCCTCCTTCTTAGATTAGTATTCTATGAGCACTTCCACAGTTAATAACTATGCAATACGACGATACTCTATGCCTAAGGAAGTAAAGGTAATTTGCATAACGAAAGGACCTTGAACCGATCAAGATTCGAACCCAGACACCTTTAGCACTGCCTTGCTGAATACCAGCGCTTTAATCGCTGCGGCTACTTAGGCCCGAAAAAATCAATTACTGATATATTAGTTCTTAAAATCTTCAATTTTCAAATTTTTGTTAACATTATTTTGTAACAAATGTTAACTACTTTAGAACAAAAAGTATCAGGATCAGATAAAATTGGAACGAGCTCACCAAAATTCTCACTTACCGCCTCTGAACAATTCAATTGGTTTTCAAATAATAATTTCTTCGTTTGCTCCTATTTAAAATGTCTGTGCCATTTCTCAATTAGCAGATTAGCAAGATCTAAAATATAGAGCATGGAATCATTTAAATAGAGAATATTGGTGAGCTCGTTCCAATATTTCTATACATCTAATTCTACTCGTCTATGCTAAAAAGTAGCATTTCATATCAAAAATCAAATCGAATATAGAGTGTTGAACCATTTGAATCGAACAAATCGAATATAGAGAGTGAAACCGTTTACCTAGAGAATATTGGTGAGCTCGTTCCAATTTTTCTACACATCTGATGCTGCTTAGCTTCGCTAAAAAGTAGCATTATATTAGATATGATTTGTGAAAATCAAATCGAATATAGAGTGTAAAACTATTCGCCTATAGAATATTGGTGAGCTCGTTCCAATTTTTCTTTAAATCTGATCCTGTTTGTCTTGGCTAAAAAGAAGCATTTCATATATGATTTGTGAAAATCAAATCGAATATAGAGTATGGAATCATTTGCCTAGAGAATATTGGTGAGCTCGTTCCAAATCATTTGCCTAGAGAATATTGGTGAGCTCGTTCCAATTTTTCTATAAATGTGATCCTGCGTGTATTTGCTAAAAGTTTGCATTTCATATATGATTTGTGAAAATCATATCGAGCATAAAGTGTAGAACCATTTGCCTAGAGAATATTTGTGAGCTCGTTCAAATTTTTCCATAAATCTGATTCTGCTTGTCTTTGCTAAAAAGTAGCATTTCATATATGATTTGTAAAAATCAAATCGAATATAGAGTATGGATCCATTTGCCCAGAGAATATTGGTGAGCTCGTTCCAAATCATTTGCCTAGAGAATATTGGTGAGCTCGTTCCAATTTTTCTATAAATGTGATCCTGCGTGTATTTGCTAAAAGTTTGCATTTCATATATGATTTGTGAAAATCATATCGAGCATAAAGTGTAGAACCATTTGCCTAGAGAATATTTGTGAGCTCGTTCAAATTTTTCCATAAATCTGATCCTGCTTGTCTTTGCTAAAAAGTAGCATTTCATATATGATTTATGCAAATAAAATATATATATATATATATATATATATATATATATATATATATATATATATATATATATATATATATATATATATATATATATATATATATACATATATATATATATATATATATATATATATACATATATATATATATATATATATATATATATATATATATATATATATATATATATATATATATATATATATATATATATATATATATAGAAAGGGGCCATTTGTCTAGAGAATTTTGGTGAGCTCGTTCCAAAACATTTGCCTAGAGAATATTGGTGAGCTCGTTCCGATTTTTTTTATACATCTGATCCTGCTTGTCTTTGCTGAAAAGTAGCATTGCATATATGATTTGTGAAAATCAGATCGAATGTAGAGTGTGGAACTATTTGCCTAGAGAATTTTGGTGAGCTCGTTCCAAATCAGTTGCCTAGAGAATAGTGGTGGGATCGTTCTAAATTTTCTATACATCTGATCCTGCTTGTCTTGGCTAAAAAGAAGCATTTCATATATGATTCGTGAATATAGAGTATGGAATCATTTGCCTAGAGAATATTGGTGAGCTCGTTCCAAATCATTTGCTTAGAGAATATTGGTGAGCTCGTTCCAATTTTTCTATAAATCTTATCCTGCTTGTATTTGCTAAAAAGTTGCATTTCATATATGATTTGTGAAAATCATATCGTAGTAGAGTGTAGAACCATTTGCCTGGAGAATATTTGTGAGCTCGTTCCAATTTTTCTATACATCTGATCCTGCATGTCTTTGCTCAAAAGTAGTTTTTCATATATGATTTGTGAAAATCAAATCAAATAAACCGAGTAATCATTTGCCTAGATAATATTGGCGAGCTCGTTCCAATTTTTCTATCAATCTGATCCTGCTTGTCTTTGCTAAAAAGTAGCATTTCATATATGATTTGTGAAAATCAGATCGAATATAGAGTGTGGAACTATTTGCCTAGAGAATATTGGTGAGCTCGTTCCAAATCAGTTGCTTAGAGAACAGTGGTGATATTGTTCTAAATTTTCTATACATCTGATCCTGCTTGTCTTGGCTAAAAATAATCATTTCATATATGATTTGTGAAAATCAAATCCAATATAGAGTATGGAATCATTTGTCTAGAGAATATTAGTGAGCTCGTTCCAAAACCATTTACCTAGAGATTATTGGTGAGCTTGTTCCAATTTTTCTATACATCTGATCCTGCTTGTTTTTGCTAAAAAGTAGAATTTCACACATGATTTGTGAAAATTAAAGCGAATAGAGCGTGGAACTATTTGCCTAGAGAATATTGGTGAGCTCGTTCCATTTTTTCTATAAATCTGATCTTGCTAGTCTTTGCTAAAAAGTAGCATTTCACACATGAAGTTTGAAAATCACATCCGGAAACCACATTTTCCCAACATCAAAACCAATATCCTCCACCTCCGACCTGAAAAAAATATCACCACAGTCACGGTCACATCCACGCGAATTATTATGCAAAAATTTCGCTGCACATGTGCCCTTGCTTGCAGTTGTGCAGTTGCTGTGCAGCATCGTGCCATTGAACAACAATGCCCATGCCCATGGTCGACGACGCGTCAATCGGACATCCGTCCAGTCCAGTCCACCACACGCAGCCGAGCCATTCGTTGTGTGTTCGATGGGAACTTTCCACGTGACCGGATGAAAACAACAACAACAGTGAAAACTACTACGGTTACCTTTTTACGTCACCACGGTGCTGCTTCTCTTCCATGCCGCCTTTGCATTTCGCATTATTCGTACCTGTCCCTCTGTCAGAGAATCCCCCAGATGTTCATCGCTAGACAAACTCTTACCTGAAAACGAGAGATTAAGAGAGAAAATGGAATATCGTTAGTTATGGAATCGAACGCAATCATGGCAATTATTGTATTGTGGAGTTGGAGACTATTTTTATCTAGGACTTCCCGATTAGAAAATTATATCAAGTTTACATCATATTGTGATATGATGATATAATATTTTTCAATAACTTATTATGTTATAAACTAGATGCAGAATGATGTTAAAATAACTAAAATGGTAACAAAACCTACACTGGTCTAATCAAGATAACATATTTTGTTATAATCAGATCAAAACTATAACTCAATTTGTAATGAATTTAAGCCTCAGAATTACTAATTTCTATCAAAATTTGATACAATTTTGTAACATTATTTTATTTTAAGGCTCGAAACTAAAATATAATAAAATGAATCATCAAACAACATTTATAACATAATGTGATACACTTGTAGTATTTGCTGAACATGATTATATCACAATGAGTTATGAATATCATGGTTTGTTAGGATTAACTTATATTTTACAATGTTCTAGTCGGATTGGTTCGTCACTGATCTGTTCTAGGAGGAGGAAACCAGCTGGGCTGCGAAGGCCACGTGATGATGAGTCTCTTTTGGTTCAACGCGTCATTCCCAAGCGTCCTCGCAAGCCAGCCAGCGATGGCTGTTTTGCACAAATGACGCTAATTGGCCTCTTTCGGTTCGCCAGAGCTCGAAGGTATTTGCCTTGGCCATCGGAGACTTCGTTCAGAGACAGGTAACTAACTACTTAGCCGGATGGTAAATGGCGGACGAACCGAAAATAGCAAAAGAAAGCAATTCATAAGCCTGACTTGGGGCTCCCTCCTGCTGCCTGGTCCGATTGCGAAAACAACCGTCGTCGTCGTCGTCCTGTTACGCAACAATAGAGTTCTTTGCAGAGGATTTCTTTTCGCTTTTTTTGCTCATTTGTTTGTTGCGACAACGGCAGTAATAAGCAGGAAAAGTCAGTTCTTTTGTTGAAGATTGAATGAGAAAAAATGCTGGATCGACTCACCCACAGGTGAGCGAGAACCCCGTTCGGCAAATCATCTGGAATACTTTGGAATTATAACAGAAAAAAATACTAGTGAAAGATGGAACTATCTTACCATATTTCTACAGAAGAGTTCTTATTGTACGAAGTATCAGAACATTACCTACATTTGTTGGATGAATTTTATCCTATTGAAAGCAAATTGTATGATACAGTGAATAGTAAATGTAAAGTTCAAATGTTATCAACGGGCAATCAGTTGTTGTCTAAATATTGTCTTGCTGTACTGAATAAATCCCAAAACATATATGGACTATGTTTGCTGTGAAACTCTTGAAGTAAAAACTAGCATACAATACAATATAATTTACGATACACTGTATAGTATATGTATAGTTGTACATGTACATTGTTCAATCAAATCAATTGACAATAACAAAAAGCATAGATCTTTTTCCATCAAATGTAGCAATTACAAAGGAGAATCAACCAAAGAAGGTGAAGTCATAATACGTACGATACAATAAATAATTAATGCGAAGTTTGCTTCATCTTCAATTTAATCTGTTATCAAAAAAAGCGTGTCAATTGGGATACTTCTCAATTAGGACTTCTTCTCATTTTCGTATTCATTGAGTAAACTGTTATAAACTAATATTTGTTATTATTACGTGGCACAAGATAGTATATGGAAATCAGGAACATTCTCTTTAGGAAAAACATCTGGATTGTACTAGGAATCGTAATCAAGCACCCTTCACATGATTTTATTATTTATCTGAGCGTTCAATACTTCAGTTATATTGGCCCCTTTTTGAATAGCTACAGAAAATGATGACGTTGTGACGGATGATATAATAAATCATAGTTTAAAATTGTATGATACAGGATGTTATAGGTTATTGTTTGAAACCATTTATCAACTGTAACGTGAATCATAGCTAATGGTGTATAAGCACGTTTTGGTTTCTCAAGTAGTAGTTCTACTTGGTTCTACTTCATCCAGGATTATTTAGGATTCGGTAACCATTACATCAAAAGTGATCATCTGAAACGATTCCACCCGTATTCGACCGTGAAATAATTATTCTTCGTACAGGTAGTAATCGTATCACCTGGAACCGGAATCATCTCGTTCGAAAAATCACCTAGGAAGAGTGAAAAAAAACTCGAACCACCAAGCAAGCAGGTTTACTCAGTCGCAGGCCGCGATGCCAAAAATAAACCCAAAAAAGCTCCTCCAGCCGGTTGACGGTCGGAGCCGAGGTAACCGGCAACCGACCGGTACAGAACAAAAACTTCTCTCTCTTGCTGTCTACGTCTGCTACGTTTGCTTGGGGGATTGTTTTTTGCCTTTTTGATTTGCATCCATTTGTGTGTGATATTTATTGGGAACCGAGAACCGAGAGCACCGGCAACAAACAACAAAGAAGCTGAGCAGGAAGCCGGTTCAAGATGGGGGACGACGAAATGAGGTAAGTTTTGCACTTTGCACGCGGAGCAGAGCAGCCAGAGTAGTCTGCCACGCCGGGTGTGCAGAAATATGAAAAGAAGTTGATTCTACACGCAAACAGATACACACAAACACACACATCTGGTTGAGGAACGAGTTCTGAAAATGTCAGCGGGTGGCCCCTGGTCGGTCGGAGGAGTTGAATCGTTGTCGTCTGTGGCGTTCTGTGTGCACAAAATGGTAAGAACGAAGCTGCGGGAAAAGGTTACCACCGGTGCTTCGATCGTTGGAGGTTTCATTCTTTTCGATTGGGATGAAATGGATGAGATTTGTTCGGAGGAGTCGTGCTGGCAATTTGAACTGGAATGTCAGTTAACGATTCGGTAGAAAGTAAGCGTTTGTTCAAGTTATTGGAGGAAAATATAAGGGAATTCATCTTTTCAGAATTTAGAGTGAGAATAAACGCAGATTCCGAAAATTCTATAAAAAACTATACATTGTTATTTTTACATCAATCATACGATTCACTAACTATACCATGTATCATAAATGTTGGTGAAATCAAAAACGAAATATATAATCTCAATAAAATGGTAATAATGCAGAATAGTTATGATAACCATATAAGACTGTAACCTCTATAGTATAACCTGAGAAACGAAACTGAATCTATGAAGTCACATGCTGTATGGTTCCGATATTATACAGGATTCTGATAATTCACAGGATTCTGATAACTAAGTCATCAACCATAACACATATCGTATCTGTAGAGTATTTAATCTTAATTCGTTCCTAACTGATTCTGGAGTTCCAAAACAAAAATGAGATACTTCAACGATAAATTAACAATTTCCTTTATGATTTATTGGATCCTTTTTATATTACGAAACATATAGAAAGCACCAACTTTTACCGTAAATTTAATAGTCTAACTATCAACAGATTTGCTATACAATTAGTATCATTAAAAACCCGAGCTAAAAGAGCAAGATAGTAATTTTCTCCCTTAGTAGCTACAATTAGCAGAATTCGCAATCGTGATCGATCGCACATGAATCCAAACTAATCCTAATCATCCGGCTCAGGATCTCCGTTAGACACGCGCGTCGATCAAAATCTGCTCCAAAGAGGAACAAGACGTAAATCGAGCCCCCTATGCTGTCCAGACAAGATCAGCGATCAGCAGTGCTTTTAGCCTTCCATCAGCCCCTGCATCAGGCTCGGGACCAAACAGTCAAATAATGGGTGGGGGTGGCACGGCGGCCGACACCGACGATCACCGAAGACTGAAGAACCGGTAGTTTTCCTACACAACTTACGTCGGCGAACAATAACGGGCCGTCGATTTGTGCGCACACTGTTCACTTGGCTAATTTTTATTGTGTTATCGTTCTTAAATTGAGGGAGAAAGGTGTATTTTTCAAATACAGGAATGACGTGTGATTCCGAAAGTTACTGAATAAGCTACACAAAAGTCTATCAAAAAAATAAAAATATGGTTTGTACTTCAAATTTGATGTTTTACGATACATCGTATGGTGATAACCATACGTCATATTGCATTTTTAATGTATTTTGTATGGTAACCACAATAAACTTTATTGTAATTTGATGTTTTTAATGTACATCATATGGTGATAATAATTATTTTACGATACATCGTATGGTGATAATCATACGTCATATTGTGATTTCATTATATTTTTGTATGGGATATTGGGGTTCCCTTCATTGTAATTTTGCAATAAAATATATTGTATTTTAAGGTTTTTTGTTGGGTTTGTTATTTAATATTTTTAATAGATCATAGTGTTTCCTTTATCACAATAGAATACTATTTGGCCGACTTGTATTTTGATATCTCCTAGAAACTCCACCGCAGTAGGTGGATACTACGAGCCGGATTATTTTTTGCACAATTCCCTGGAAATTGCGGACCAGCAGCCTGCATCCCGACTAGAGATGAACCCTCGAAGGCGGACCAACCGACGGCAATTTGGCTTTTGTGTGTTTGCCATTATTTCTTGCAGCTAATAATTAACCTCCTGCTCCTGACTTTTCGCTCTGAACGCCCGCGTCCACCTACTTACGAACGACGCGAACGGACGAATCCACGCGTTGTTGTCGCTCGTCCGCAGTCGCCTTGCTCTGGACGGCCGTTCATGGAGAAGCAGGACGGCCACCAGAAAAGGTTATTATAGCATCAACTTCAAATTTATTAGCAACAGCATAATTAGCTCTGCTGGTTGCGCACCGAGAGTTCTCCTGTGGATGGGTTTATTTGCAAAATTCTAGCTAGTAACAAAGCACGGAACTTAAAAATAGATGGGACAATAGACGTCATTCTAGCTACTGGACGTTGATAATGTCGTAGACATGATGTACAATCTGAATAGTTTATGAAAATCATATGGACCATTTGATTACAATAGTATTACAATACATGTTATGGTGTGGTAAATTACAACCATATAAACACAATAAAATATATGGTTTGTTCTTGAAACTTTTTCGACACTACAATTTTTTCAAACTGTTACCATACTTAACCATACCCTGTAAGGTACACAAACATTTTTGCCGTTTTTGGCTGTTTTTGCCGTTTTCATGGTGTCTACCTGTATCTACCATAACCTGTATTGTCAAGTCAATTCATTTCACACGTCAATCCCCCAAAAAAGCGCCTCACGGACGGAAGTCACTCACGAAACTCCGCTCGAAAAGCTGGCCCCCAAGGTCGTCGTCCAAAACTGAACGAGTTGCGAAATCTGGTTTTCCGCGCAGAGCCAGAGCAATTTCGCGACATCAATCACTTGTCGTAGTAGTCGTAGTCGTTGTCGTCATCGGACCCCAATCACGCGATCATCTAGTTAAGCACAGCAGGAGGGAACTGGTTTCGTAGTAAGCGAGCGAGCCCCCTTCTCCAGCAGGAGCGAGGATGGAGGTTGATCCATCTCGATCGAAGTCGACCAGAGTGAGAGGAGTCACCAACACGAAATATGTAGTAGGAAGGTAACTGCGAGTGCGAATGTTGTGAGATGATATGTGTGATGGTGCTAGCTGGAGTGGAGCGATCTCTTTCAGCGAGTTATTCTGGTTTTTGCGATCACGGTTACCTCCGGGGCGCGCGCGCGGTTTGGAATTTATTAGTTTTGAATCGGTGGGGGTAATTGCTTGCAGATTGTAGGCCTACATACAGGAGGTGTTCTAGAGTTTTTATTAACATGGTGAAGAATGTCAAGGATTGGAGGGTTCAGGTATGTTTTGAAAGTTTTTATAGTTGATTTTATCCTGGAGAGCTGAATCATTGAGTACAGACTCAATTTGGAAAAATGCAGATGAATAACAAAGCTAGACTATTTCTGATTAGTCGCAGAGCGTTCTATTGAAAAACAATCTCTGATAGTCCGAATAAAATAAAGCGTTACAATTCCTACTTTTTTCGGGTAATCATGCAAATAAATTTATTTAACAATATAATCTATGGTTATAGATCATATGATGAATCATACATAAACATTTCAAAGCTTAATTCATAAGTTGTAACATATCATACAATAAACACAATCGTTTTCCTAAAAAATGTAAACCATACAATCAATAGTTTTTTATATTGTATGCTAACCGTTTATTGAATAGTTTTTATATTGTATTAACTTATTGTATCAGATGCATTATTGTAACTCAACACAATAAGCATAGCATACAGTTATTATTTGTACATGTATGGTTATTTCTCTCCAAACGATACAATCGAAAGTGTTTCGTGATCCGTGCTTTTAATGTTATTAATGTTCTCCAGTTTATTGAAATGTTCTACAGCCGTAATGAACATAGAACAAAAATTACTGAAGCAGTTCTGTTCCTACACATCTCATACCCGTCACTGCATTGCATCCACAACTTTCCATCCGACTATATTCTTGCGATCCACCTAACTGAACAAGTAATTAAGTTAGTCTACCGTTTCGCTCCGACTTCATGGTTCCCATGGAAGAACACTTAATTTGTTTGCCCTTTGACGAATCCTCCCAGCCCGGTGCAATCAACTAGCTGATGTAATTCAATTAGCACCTCCCCGCTGGTTTTGTTTCGCGCTAGTGGGGTTGCAAGTTTTGGCCGAACGCAAGCTAGCGCCAAAACCATGCGCCCTTCAGTTTTGTTTGAGTTACATCCGTCGAAAGGATGTGCCTGAATTTATTTCACACAACCATTGGGTTCTATTGTTGTGTTTGGTGCACGTAAATAGAACGTTGTGTTGATGTTCGTTTTCGTTTTACACTGAAAAAAAAAAACGAATACAATAACGTATACAATTGCCCCATATGATCAAATGTTAACAGCATTTTCATATTTCTTAATCGTCACAATTTCCTTACCATATATACAGTGGTAAATAACCTTAACCCATACAGTAAGAGTTGGAAGACATAACATATCCGATAATGGTGCATTGCTTTTAGATATTTGGTAATATATGATACATAACTATAACATTTATGGTGACAACATATAGTCATTAAAAATGTTGCATAACCGTAACCTATATGGTGAACTCAATACATATATCGAAACGAAACTACCTCAATTTTAAAAGACATAGACAAAATGATCGTGACAGGTAATATGAAATGAACCTTATGAAATTTCGAACACTAATTGAGCGTAGATGTAGCGTAGACTCCTCCCAAAAGTCTACGTGAACTATGAACGTGTCCAATGATCTAGTAACTGTCACTTTCTGTCGTGATAGAAAAATTATATTTTATCAATAATTTCTCAGTACAAATCTTCTGGGATTGACTTACAAATTTCAGGATTTCGACTGAAATAACTTCTGATAATGATACGGCTACTATAAGGTGAATCATTCCTTACAATTTTTGAAGAGTAACGACACTTCCTTCTTTCTACATTACTTCAAAGAGGTTTGCTGTTGAACGAAAGCCAGCAAAATTACGAAATCTATGGCAAGATTTCGTAAAGTAAACCAAGCACCAATCAAAAGCATTTGTCTAAGGCTTCCAAAATCACACAATCGCATCGCTAGCGAGCGCCTCCACGTATTGTTTAGGGACCATTTTTACTCATAAACGAGGAGCAATTTTCAAGAACATTTTTGAAACAGCGTTTTCAGAAATTGACAAAAATATTACATCTACGAGAAAAGTATTTTGATTTCATTTAGGTTTCACTACTGTGTCACGTTGTAACGAAAATTAGAATGCTTTAATCTAAACGATTTATCGTTAAAACTACCGAAAATGATAACTGCTATCATCAACATCATTTGTTGTATCATTTTATTAGAATCCAGTCAATGGAAACACCAATAAACCACTAAACTATGTCCTGTATAATTCCTGTGTGATGCCGTTTTATTCTTTTTGGGTAGATTTTTTTGTAAACAATAACAAAATACAGATCACAAGTCGCTGCAAGCTCTTCAGAACGACCATTTATGAGCGCAGTATTATTAGAACTGAGGCCATAATGTCCCTGCCTATTGTAAGAAGCTTCTGATATCACGTTGAAGAAAAATAACATTGAAATAATAATGCAGCAATCCTTACAAAGACATCATGTTTCATCAAATTCTGGAAAATACCATAAAAAGGCTTTCAGAAAATCTATTTTAAAAACTATTTCAAGTTTTTTATAACGGTTGTTGACATTCTGTACAAAAACTGAATCAAATTTCTCGAATTGTTTTGAAGATGTAGACCTGTTTAAAAAAACAGGGTGTTCACCATACATGTTATGGTAGTTAGTGTGCATGACCATAACATATATCATTATGTTGTAATTTTACAGGATTTTGTATGCACATTTCATCTGTACTGAGGAACAGCCTGGGAATAGATTGTTTACCGGGGCACGTCGCTTACAAAATCCAGATGACGATGAGTAATTCTACTCCGGTCCATCATTCTCGCGGATACAGCAGATATAATTCAATAAAAGGCCGGCTCCAACACAAATGATGCTAGAGCGCGTGGCACTACCGGCACCGTGTCACATGTCACATCCTAAAGCTCACGCTTTTCCACACCCGCTTCTGTGTGTCTGTATGGTAAAAGCGAACGACAAACGTGTAAATCTGGATTTACATCGGGTGCCCTTCCTATCATTATGATGGGAACACACTGACATGTCATAATAAAAGTACTTACAGCAATACATTGCTGGAATATTGGTATAGAGCTTAGCTGGCAAACGCAGAGCTATTTTGCAAGATCATACTTGAGGAGTTTGGGATCAATGCTCGGTATGCCTCCAAATATTTCCGTAATGGAAATTTCCTTGATTTCTCTGGACAATATTTCGAAATTTTCGAACGACAAAATTGCCAAATTGTCATAAGAAGTTGCCAGTTGATAATTGTGGAAATATTTAAAGAAAAGTAAGCCTAAGAATAGCCTTGATGACGCTTACCATACAAAGCAATAGAATGTATGGTGAAAATACGATAACACAAATTGTAATAACCATTAATTCAATTGTTTTTACTCATATCATATATCTTTTGGTTTTTCATCAATTCACTTCTCAATTCAATGTAAATGCTACTGGGTTATGTAGCTTATCATAAAAGAAAAAAAAATCTCGAACAAATTTAGGCTAGCAGCTACCATTCACTGTATTGTATCGAAACTTTTAGCGTTAAAAGTTTAAGTGTCCGTGTATTTCGATGCCAATACGACAATTTTAGTAGTAAAATAGGAACAACGTAAGGTTTACCGTTATCGTAATACAATGGTAATGTATGTATAGCGATTTTTTTGGTAAGTTTTAATACGAAGATCCTGTCTCAGTTGGGAAGCCCCGTTGTAAAGACGAATAATATTACTTCTACTTACACATTTTACTAGCAATGAATGTATTTTTACTAGTGGCTCAGGTTTGCTTTTGAAGGAACCCTCAATTTTATGAAATAATCAATCGTAGCGTTATCCATTCGAACTTGACTTGGATGTAGTCACAATACAAAACGGTATATTATATAGTACAATTACCAATATGTTACATTTTATGGTGAATAATCTTTAGTCGTATAGTTTTTTAATTGTTTCTCTTATCGACTTGAATGTTGTCACGATAAATAAAGATATAGTATACAGTTACATACCAAATATAGTATATCTTATGGTACACAACTATAAATCGAATAGTTTTTAATCGTTTTTCTTATCTATTGAAGGCGTAACAGAATTTAAACGTTACCAACCAACGTTTTGCTCGTCCATCGAACATTTTAATTAACGTTTGTGCCATCAGTCCCCGTCCTCAAGTTTCTCTAAATTCGACACACATAATTTCCAGACATTAGCGTTGAACGACGCTGGACGGACGGACGCTGGTCGTAAGCAATTTTCGCCGGTTCGTTTCGAGGTTATGTCACCACACATTCCGTCGTCAACGACAGACGACGAACGACAACGGTAACAACGACTCCTCTTCCTAGAGCCGTGCCCCGGTAGACAAAACCGGAAGTGTCCACATGCGAACTGTGGCGGCGGCGGTGCGGTAGTGGTGACTTTCAAAATTCGTGTCTCCTGACCTGAAAGCTCGCCGAAATGACACACGGCATTTACACCGACCGAGGTTCGAGGGAGAGTACTTTTTCCGCAAACTTAGCTCGATCTACAGAGACACGGACGGTCGCAAGCTCGCGCGTAGTATGCTAATTGATTACTCATGTTTTCGCGCAACTGTACGAAAGTACGCCTTATAGTTGTCGTAGGTTTGACGACGACGTCTACGACTATTTGCTTTCAAATTGTTGGATGTCCGGAAAGGGGTCGAATGGTGGCGAATTATGACGCTCGCCTTTTTTTTTTGCTCGCTTGCAACCACCACCAGTCGCTCAAATGTGTGCTGCTGCTGCTGCTGGGTGTGTTATGAAATTCCATCGGCACAAACGGTTGTTGTTGATCGAGAGACAGACAAGACATACATGACGGCCAGCAGGAGGGATGGGACGGGATGGAATGGGAGGCTGTTCGTCCGTTAGTGGTTTACCTACTTAGGAATCAACAAAAGTGAAACTTTTTTCGCTCATGCATGGTACGTCGACGGTTGTGAAGAAGAATTTCGACGGATTGGTACGAGAAATTGAATCATTTGAAATGAAAATGGACCTTAAACAATCAGTTTAATGAGACCATAAGGGGAACGGTTGAAGATGATACAAAAACATTTTTTTTAAATTTGTCTTAAAATTCTGCTACCAGCAGCAGCCGTTTTACTTCACCAGTTCTACTTCACAATAGAATGAAATGTCCTGAAAATATCATAAAAATACAACAGAATGTATTTTATAGTGTTTTCGGAAGCAAATTATGAAAAGATTATATAAAATTGTACTGTTTGCATAATATCAAACGATACAGTTTTACAAAAGAAAATCATTCCTAAACCATTTAATCCAATGTTCTAGTAATGAAATCGTAATTCAAAACAATAATGTTATTGTATATTTTATTGTTTGAAACCATACAAATTCCATCAAAATTTTCGTTAAATTAGAACATATGCGTTAGAGTTCACAACAATTCCTGTACAATAAAAAAATATATGTAACGACCTATACGATTCCTTGTAAAATCTTCATTCACCGTTCACTGTATGGTTAAAACGATACAACTTATTGTGTTTGTATTGTTATCATATATTATCTTCTCTTCATTGCGATATTTTTCTTTTTAGCGTAAAGAAAGGCAGCCTTATGTTTTCTGTGAACAGAAACCAAAGCTGTTGATCACTCAGCCCAAGGAGAATGTTCATTACCAAAACCAAATTTTTAAATTTGTCTGCAGTTATCTCCCCCAATCTGGTTAACGCGTTGCTAAACTATTAAATCAACAACTCATAATTAACCATTATCGTTCCTCCAACCAATACTTTGAACCAAACCGGCCACCTAAATATATGGCGCCGTTGAACCTCATCCAACCGCGACGACGACGACGATTCACTTGTAGGTAACCCCATTTAACCAAGAGAGCACTCGCCTTCGCTATCGTCGTCGCCCTCAATCGTTAAACAGCATCATTATAATAGGCATCAATTAACACACTAGAGTTGGTTGGAAGAACAACCGTTGTTCCTTACTCGCCAAAAGATCAACAGGGCGACGAGACGACGAAGCGGACTTGCGGACTTCGACTTCCCCAAGTCAAGATCCCGAAAAGCAGCGGTTTCGGCTTGGCCACCATCGCATGCTGCTGTCCGAAGTCCACCGGACCGGATCGATCTTTAGCGTTGCCGCCGGTTGGTTCCTGTCCGGCTACTGCTCTAGCTACCGTCCGTACCGTAGCCCATATGGTGATGGAGGAGGAACACTTCCGAGGAATCCCCTTGTGGGTGAGCAGCAAGCGATCACGTGCATCACGCAACTTGTTCCGCCACTACAGCACTGCCAAGCCAAGCCGGCCACCATGTGTGGGTGGGTGTGGCTGTGTGCGTTAAACAGCTACTAGACCAGTTGAGGAGCCGGTGGTCGGTCACTATACACGGCAAGCACAGGTTGTTGATGCGTGCATGCTAGATCGGTGTGTATCGTTTTTCGGTCAATATTAAATATGTGTACCCTACCTAGCCTATGGGTTGGGTATCTGGGTACTTAGGTGTTTAACGATCCCCAGAAGTAGCGCGATGCGATAGCTGAACGAACAGTGATACCAAGTTAGGCCAAAACAGCATATTCTCGAATTCACTGTGAATATGCAACCCGGATAAAAATTCCAATACAAATACTATAAATAACAATAATACTGCAATACATTCTATTGATAACTATTTATTATATTCTTATTATATGGTTACACAACAATACCTTCTATTGTATAAAAAGTTCAAACACTATCAACACAATAAAATGTATGATTTTCGTTTCAGATTCGTTCGAGAATATTTTTTTGTATTGTTACGATACTTGACAACCTGTACATTATATTGTAAAATGTTCATTTACAATACATTTTATGGTGCATATCCATACGTTACATTGTTTTGATATTGTATTTTGTATAGTATCAACAATGAAATGTATTGCGAATGTATTTTAATGTAACAATACAATATGTTGTACAATACATTTCATTGTAGATAACATACAGAAAACAATAAAAGAACAATATAACGTATGAATATGTACCATAAAATGTATTGTAAATGAACATTTTACAAAATAATGAACAGGTTGTTAGATATCGTAACAATACAAAACATATTTTTTTCTCAAACAAATCTGAAACGCAAATCATACATTTTATTGTTTTGATATTGTTTGAACTTATTATACAATAGAATGTATTGATGTGTAACCATACAATAACAATATAATGAATTGTTGACAATAGAATGTATAGTAGTATTATTGTTATGTATTGTATTTGTATTGGATTTCTCATTCAAGAACCTAAATCAGCTGGACCTACTGAAACCGAAAATATCTGCTAAGGCCTAAGAGGCATCCCAGGAGTCTGCAGCAGTGTTTTGCATTGATAAAAACAGCATGACGACAACTTTGGTTTTGAACAAGATAAGCTGATAAGATAAGATATAGTTGCACCTTAAATAACTTTATTGAAACAACTACCGTAAACCGGAGTCAAATTGATCTCCGGGTCGAAATTGATCAGACGTTTTTAATTAGATTAGACAATCTTTAAATAGTTTCCCCACAAATATTGAGCTGTTGTAATCGGATACTGTACGATATTTGCTAGGAAACTATTTAGAGTATGCTTAATATAACTGAAAAACGTCTGATCAATTTCGACCCGAAGATCAATTTGACCCCCGGTTTACGGTATCCTTCAAACACGCTTGTACTCTGCAGCTGTTAAACATGGCTTTGTATGACATTGATAAAAACAAAAATACTAATTACTGATGTACATTTTAGAGACTTGCACTCATCAGCCAAGTTCTTAGGATTAGTTGGTACCAGGGCGCAAAATTTTCGAGCAGACGAGTTGAAGTTCGCCGTGCGGCAATTTTCATTCACTTGCCTGAATATTCATATTCAGCTGCTCGATACTCGTTTGTCAACTGAATGAAAGTGAATGAATATTTATAAACATCTTACAAAGTGTAAAATTGCTGATAAAATATTAACGTTTCGATTACATTTAACGGTGTTTTACACAGTTTTCCCTATTTGATTGTTGTGGAGTGTTTTTGGAAGGAATCGTAGCCATAAACGTAGGTAATTATAAAGATGTTTCTCGATCGGCTTCATATTCAATGACAACGAATTGACTGACTGTGTGAAATGGGAGAGCGAAAATGAATTTGTTTGTTTTGAATATTCAGTGCAGAATCATTCAAATTCGTGCTGTTTTCAGTCAATGACTATGAACATTTTGCACCCTGGTTGGTACTACAGGTCGGACTCGATTATCCGGAGTCGGGTTCTGGCATTTCCCTAAATAATATCTCGCAAACGGAACGCTGTAAGAAGCTGAAATTTTGACTGAACACTTATCAAAATTGGCTTGACAAAATGTCAAAATTTCAACTTTAAAGAGCATTCTGTGCCCCTGATATTTGTTTGAGAAACATCAGAACTCGACTCCGGATAATCGAGTCCGACCTGTACTTGGAACTACATTATAACCAGAGCGTTCATGATTAACAAAAAAATTAATCATGATTAATCATTGATGATTAAAATTCCAATTTTGGTGATTATTGATTATGATTAATGATTAATTTGATTTTTAGGATGATTAAAGATTATGATTAATGATTAAAATTGGTTTTATCTGTGATTATTGATTAAAAATGACTCATTGATTAAAAATCATGATTAATCATGATTAATCAATCACAAAAAACTGGAAATGATTAAAATATATTTATTATTTGACATGTTTTTGAGGTTTCAAAAGTAAAAAATAACTCTGTCCGGGAGATTTTTGAAAAAAGAATCATAAATTATATTATCTAGAACAGCATTTGAACTAATTTAAATTGGATCATATATTTTATATGATGAATCATTTTTGGTGATGAATGATTAATGATTGATTAATATTTTTTCTTATGATTATGATTACTGATTAATGATTAGATTGCAAAAACAGTGTGATTAAGATTAATGATTAATGATTGAATGAGATTTTTTTGTGATTATGATTAATGATTTTGATTAATCTTAATCATTAATCATTAATCATGATTAAATTTATGATTAATCATTAACGCTCTGATTATAACCTCTTTGGTATTGATATATAACCGAAAACGTAAGAACGTAGCTCCAGCCATAACAAAACACTTTGTCCAAGTATCCAACCCTCCAAGATGCATATTTTATAACTAAGGAGAGTTATATAGAAGAATATAGCTAATCTAGACCAGACACAGTAGATCTATACTAATACCGAAGACGTAAGCATGTAGAATCAATCAATCTGTAGAACTTTGCAAAAGATTACAACTTTCTAGGATGCATACTCAGTAAACTAGACAGACATTCAAACAAATAGAACTTATCTAGATAAGTTACAGATAATCAAAACCAAGGACATAAAAATGTGATACCAATCGACACAAGACTCTCATCTGAGAAGATTCTATCCATCTAGGATGCATATTCAGAACACTAGAGAACCATACCGAACGACAAAACTGATCTAGACTAGTTAAAGCAGATCTAGACCAAAAACCAGAGACGTTGGGACGCAGTACCAAACAGTCCAAAGCTCATTTCCTTGGACTCCAACCCTCTAAGTAACGTATCGAAATATAAAACTTATCTAGATAAGTTACAACAGATCTAGATCGAACCTTAAGACATAAAAGTGTAGCTTTCTAACCTATTATTAGTAGAACCCTAGATTTGCATCTTTGACGTTCCGTATCCCTTCGGCATCTTTGATTGAAAACTGGCGACGATAGAATTGTGGTATTACGATGCATTCTTGTAAATTCTAGTATGATCTCAAAAACTCTTCATGGGATAAGAGCTTTTATTTGCTGCCTGGAACTTAATACAAAATTGCTCCAGAAATTCTATCCAGGACTCCTTTTCAAATTGCTTTCAGAATTTTTACTTGAACTTCTTGCGAGATTCCTGAATACCTACCAAGGATTTTCCATGCAATTCTTACGCCATTTGTTACAGAAGTTTTCCTGGGATTCGTCCCGGAATTGCTTCCATGATTTCATCCAAAACTCGTCCGTGATTCTTTTCGGAATTCATAACGAGTTTTCTCCAAGAATTCATCTCTAAGGAATTTCTCCTGGAGGACTTCCTTTCGAAATTTCTCCTGTCCTTGAATTAATTGCGAAACTCTTTCTGGAATTTTCCTGAATTTCTGTCATTTTTTCCCGGGATTCAAATATGTTTCTAGAATCTCCACAATTTATTATCTTCGCATTCCACCGAAGACTTTTACAGGAACTCCTCAACTGTTCTGCACGTAGTATTCTTGAAATTTGTTACGGTGCTCGTTTCCGTAGAGATAAAGTAGTGAAAGCCGGACCCGGTTAGGATGACGCTTCGAATCCAATTCGACTTTATATTGCGCAGAATCGTAACTTGTTCTGTGGCTAAGTTGGTAAAAGCGCTGAACTAGCGATACGGAATCGTGGGTTCAAATCCCACCAAAACAATTGGAAAATTCATACATTTTCTCATAATTTGTCATTCAAATGCTTCTAGTTCGATTATCTTCTTAATATTATTCTTTTGCTAAAAACACCGAGCTCGGTATTATTAACTAACATTAACATTATTGTTTAAACCTAACGAGATTCTTGATCGGCTTCTCAGAAGTGCACAATGTGCTAAATTTTGTTAGGAACCACAGGACTGATAGCCACGAGTCTAGCTCAAAGTTGTTCTCTCGGCAAATCGGTAAAGGAGGACATTTAAAGCTCAAGGCAGGATGGGAGGACATGCTTTTCCAAAGGATACCATCTGGTAAGCATCATCATAAATACAACACTATGACATTTATGCAGGGCTCCGACGACGTGTACGTGCGAAGAAAAGTAATTACAAAAGGTGACCAGGCTTGTCTAAACTTCATTCTGCAGGGGTTTCCTCTGTGGAATTACTTGCAAAAAAAAACACAGTAGAACGTCTGTAGGGACACTAGTCTACTTAGAATGATTTTGAAAGATTAACGATAGGAGTGACGTTGCTAAGAAAGTAAACGTCACTCTAACTATTACTAATGTACTGCGAGGATCTAATATTTAGGTATTTTTTGGAGTTTCGGGAAGAAAAATTACGAATAATATTTAGAATTGAGGATAGCTTAGCAGAATAATTCATATAAAACAATGTGGCTCTAATAGGGCCTTCTAAGAGGGCCCATATAACCGAGGCGGTAAACGCACGGGTATTTAGCATGACCATGATGAGGGTGACGGGTTCGATTCCCGGTCGGTCCAGGATCTTTTCGTAAAGGAAATTTCCTTGACTTCCTTGGGCATAGAGTATCTTCGTGCCTGCCACACGATATACACATGCAAAATGGTCATTGGCAGAGGAAGCTCTCAGTTAAAAACTGTGGAAGTGCTCATTGAACACTAAGCTGAGAAGCAGGCTTTGTCCCAGTGAGGACGTTACGCCAAGAAGAAGAAGAAGAAGAATGTGACTCTAAATTCGCTCACTACGTGACACTCGTGTGCTGGACAGTTACCTGTTTGTTCTGAGCGTTCTAAGGACATGTAAAACTATTTAGTTTGAAGTTAGCTCACTACGCGGCGCTAATTTAGCAGTTGCAGACAGGTGTCGTTTGTTGGAATTCCATTTGCAATTTTTTGTCGTGTTTTTTTTTTCAATTCCTTCAGCAATTCCCTTGTGTTTACCCTTGGCAATGCCCTTGAGAATCCCTTCTATAGTTGCTTTGATGTTTCAGCAATTCTTATAGGAATTTCTAAGCCATTTCCTTCGTGTGTTGTTTGGGCAATTTGGGATTTTTAAGGCATTGTTTTAAAAATTTCTCCGGAATTTCCTTTGACAGATGTGTCAGTTATTCTTTTTGAAATTGATGTAGCAATTCATTTGGAGCATTCTTCGGCAATTATTTCAGAAAATTGCTTAATTTCTCTTGGAAAATCCCCAGGTAATTTCGTCGTCATTCCTTTTGCAATGACTTTGTGAACTTCCCTCAAGAACTTCTGGAACAACTTTCAATGAAAAGCCCAAAGTGATTCTAATGTTCGTAATAATTTCTCAAAGAAATTTCCGAAGAAGCTTAGAAAAGAGTTCCAAGCTGCAACGGAATTATTGATGGAAATTCCGAAGAAACTGCCGGTGAAGTTTCTGTTGGGATTATCAAAAAAGTTTCAAAGGGAATTACCGAAAAAAATTAGAAAACAATTGCGGAAGTAATTCCCAAAAGCATTGCTGCAGGATTTTTAAAATAAATTCTCGAAGGAATTACCGTAAAAGTTTTCAAAATAGTTTCTAAACACAAGTTTCAAGTTTTCAAAGTAGTTTCTAAACTTCTAAATTCCTTCGAAATTTTCACTTAAAATCCTGCAGCAAAGGTTTTGGGAATTACGTCCACAACTTCTTTCTAATTTTCTTCGGTAATTCCTTTGGAAACTCTGTTGGCAAACCCAATAGAAATTTCCCTGGCAATTTCTTCGAAAATTCCATCAATAATTCCGTTGGCATTCGGAATTCTTTTGGAAATGTCTTCGGCAATTTCTTTGGCAAATAGTTATGCAAATAAGAATTTGGAAACATTATGGGCTTGTCCGGCAATTTCCATGGAAATTCCTTCAGAAATTATGATTTTTTTTCTGACAGTGGCTTTGGAATTTACTTTTTTTCAGCAATTCATTTACAAATTCCTTCGATGGATATTGAACTCCATGGATATTGAACCAGCTATCATTTGGTATTGCCCTCGGTAGGAACAAAGTTGGTGATAATTCTTTTATTTTTTTATGTGATTATCTTTGGCAATTGCTTTGCAAATTCAACTCTGTTGTAAACTTTTTACGATCATCGATCAACGATCAAAAACGATCAAACCTGACTATACATGTCAATGGTTGCTCCTCCGTGATTGATCTGAGCTGGTACCAATTGCACTGAGATCCAAATGAATAAGGGCTGGGACACTCCACTTATTCTCAAAGTGCAATTTAAACTGCTCATACATTTTGGATCAACAACGGCGCCGGCCACGTCCTTATAGTCAGTTGGGAATGGAAAGGAATGTTAGTGTGCTGGCTGTTGCTACTAAAGACCGAGTAGTATGAAAGGGACGGGCCAGGGATTTTTTTGTGAGTTTTTCCGGCAATTATTTAAAGAATTTTTTCAGCATTGTTTCGTTAATTCTTTGGCAATTATTTAGAAAGTTTCTTCGGATGTTTTTAAATATTTTTTGTTGGGTTTTCAACTTTTTTTGAAATCCTTAGGCCATTAAGGACTTATTAGACATGGCAACTATACTATTTGGCCAAACAAGCCCAACAAATGACCAACACAACGTGAATCATAGCAACCTTGGACGAATGTCGGACTTCAGTGGCAAATATTTGTCATAATGGACTTACTTTGGAAACCTTTTTGATCAATTTCTATAGGAAATGATAAGGGCATGCGATTCCTTCCGCAATGGTTGTGGAAACTTTCCCAGAAACTACTTTTAAAACTTCTTTCGCTATTCCTGCGACGACAGCTTCTTTGGAAAATGTATGATGAAACAGCACTTGGTAATTCCTTCTTCAACTTAAATCTAATTTTCTTCAGCAATTTCTGTATAAACTTTACTTTGCCAGCTTTTCCTTTGAAATTTTCTTCTAATATTTCGATGGAAATTTCTTCAGCAACTCTATCTAAAAACTTCTCTCGGCAATTCTTTTGAGAGTGATTACATCTTCGGTGTTTTCTTTGAGAATTTTAACGGTATTTTTTGTGGTCCTATTTGTATGAAAATTTATCCAGCAATTCTTTAAGGATTTTTTTCAGCATTTTTTTTGAACTCTTTTGAAAAATGCTTTTATGAATGACTGTGAAAATGTCTTTATGATTTTAATCGACAATTTATTTAGAAACTTCTTCGATAACTCCTTTAGAAATTAGAGATTTTCTTGGGGATTTTTTAAGGCACTTGTTAAAAGAGTTCCATTGGTAATTCTTTTTAATTTTTTTCAGCGATTCTTTTAAGTCAATTATTTTAAATTTCCTGAAGCAAATTCATTGTAAATTCCTTCGATAATTTTACCAGAAATTTCTTTGGTAACAATATTGGAAGAAATTTCCTGAGAAATTTCTAAGAATGTCCCAGAATTGCTGACGGATTTGCCACAGAAATTCACAAAGTTCTGATAAAGCTGCCAAGGAAATTTTCAAAGGATTTCTCAAAGTTGTTGCAAAAAAAAATGCCGAAGCTAATCCTGAAGGAGCTGCAGAAGATGTATCCAAAATAGTTGCTGAAGGAATCCCTAAGCATAAAACCGAATAAGTTATCAAAATGAATTGCCGAAAAAATCAGAGAAATTGTCAAAAAAAGATTCCAAAAAGTTGGCAATAAAAATTCTAAAGAAATTACTAAAGGAGTTACTAAATAAATTGCAAAAAGAAATTCGAAAAAGAAATTCGAAAAAAAAATGGTGAAGCAATCCTAAAAGTCATTGAAAAAATACCGTAGCGATTTCGATAAAAGTTGTCAAAAGAGTTCTAAAGGAATTTCCTGAAGAAATTCCGATGAATTTTCAAAATCTTTTCGATGCAACTCTCTAATTATTTGCCAAAGTATTTTCTCTAGTCTAGTCTACACATCCAATGACATTCATTGAAAAAATCCCTGAAAATGATCGAAAAGACTAACTCTGTCATGCTTCTTGTAGTTATTAATACTTGTAGTTCATCGGGAATGTATTACAATTATCAAAAAAGCCAGGCCAACTGTGTAGCATTATTGTAAATGGCTGTGAATAACACTAGTTTATAGCATTTTTGAGCTCGGAGCTGAAGATCATTTTTAGTGTAGAATCATTCCCTTTGGTTCGTGTATTGCCGTTTGGTAAGCGTGAGGTAATAGATTAGAAGTTGATGGTAGACCATCAAGCCCATCTCGTGTTTGTCACAACAGAACTAGGAGATAAAGGCCAACGCGATTCATGACCGCTTCTTCTCAAGAACTGAACCACTGTGGGTCGTACTGAACGAGAGCGAATGAGACAGTTCTACTTCAACCACCTATTCAACAGGTGGCAGCATTACAAAAACCAACAACGGCACATTACCGTCGGTCGTCGATCATCGCTCGTCGTCACAGTGAGGTAGGGTTATCGTTATACAGTAACACTGTTGTGTATCCACCACCCGGAGAGTGTAATCACTTCCGTGTTTGAACGCGCGCACCACTCACTTACAGACGAATGTAAAAATGTAACACGTTGTTCATAGGGTGGTGGCGCGGAAAGTGAGAAAGAAGCAGATCCGAGATCCCCCAAAGAAAAGGAAAACAACAGACATGGTGGTGATCAATCCGGTCTATGGTTTCGGATTCAAAAAAGGAGACGAGCTTCGGTGTGTTCGGTGCTGTTGCATCTCTCTGCCTGTGCCTGTTTGGACTCTAATCGAAAGCGTTTATTGCGCGATGAGAAACCGGTTCGGGGCCAAGCTGCCCTAATGAAGAAGTCCAATAAAATGACGATAAATTGTATTGTACCGGTACGATACAGCTTATTGTGACTACCATACAAGACAATAAAATAATAATATAATTTATGTTTATGTATTATATGCTGTATTGTTAACATTTTACAATACATACATATATTTTATTGTTCGGTATTGTTTGTGTTGATGTATTACCATACATCAACCATTTAATTTATTGTTGAAAATTTAATGCATTGTAGTTTCAATGTTATGTAGTGTAAAGCCATGGACATTTTTATCCGGGAAACGTGATGATGGTGAGGATCATGATGATGATGATGATGATGGGCCGGTTACGATAGCGAGCGACAATGTTGCAGCGTAGGTTCATCAAATCAAGTTGGAGCAGGTGTTGTTGTTGCGGTGACTGCCACGCAGCCAACAGGTATTTTTATCAAGGTCCAAGCCGGTAAATAGAGCAATGAAATTGAGATTACAGTGGAAGGAAAACAAAATCTTCCAGGAGGGGTAGAATTTGAACTCGTGACCTCAGGGCGGTCTTTTGAATGTTTATCAATTTTGCTGGAGCATGTTTTACACTTATTCATGTTTTTCAATGTTCCAACTATATGAACTAAAATCACCGTTCAACTGTCGAATGTTCATGACTCGAATGAACATAGAAATAGTCGGAAAAAAGCCGCCACGAGGTGTGCTCTAGTGCTACGGTTTGTATTTTCAAGGTCATTTCGGCACTACCGCCTAAATTACCACATGAAAACGGCGCCTGCCTCACACTCACTAACAGAGCCATACATTTATCTCGTGTTGGGTGTTTCCTAGACCTATTTAAATCATTAACAACCAGCGATCATTTATGAGATTAGAAGCTTCTAATGCCAATGATTCAGGAATGAAGCACGCCACAGGATAGTGTCTTCGACAAAGTTGTTCAGAACGTCAGAGACTCTCCGGTAGTAGGCAATTTAGTATACGATTGTTCTAGTAGGTGGCTCTAGAGAGGCTGCTATTACCATCGCGTTCCTATTTTGTGTACTGTGTTGTGTGTTATACAGCTTGTAAGCTTTCTTGGATTATAGGCGGAGTCTCTGGTTAACCTGATCAGAGGTTTATCCGATGATGTACTGGTTAGTTCTGGATTTATCCGCTAGGTAGCACTAACGAGCTTTACAAGTTTTAAACTTCTGTATCTCAAGATCTAGACCGCCTAGAAGATTGTTGTCTTCGGCAAAGTGGATCAGGACATCAAGTGCATGATTAATTGTATATTTCTAGATACATTCTTTAGGTGACACAAGTGAGGCTTAGAAATTTAAAGTTTCTGTACCTCGAAGTTTAGAAATCATAGGACGGTTTCGTCTTGAGTAAAGTTGCTCTGGAGATCCAAGCTAATCGGCAGCTCATCGACAGTCAACCAATAGGTGGCGCTAGTGAGTTTTCCGATAATGAACCAGTTGGTTCTCTATTTGACCGCTAGGAGGCTAAGTTGCGCTAGCGAGTCTAGACTGTTTTAAGATTCTGTGTCCCGAAGTTCAGACCACATAGAACATTTTCATGTTTGGCAAAGTTGACCCGCATTTCGAGGGCTATTCAATCCTTGATTCTGAATTTATTCGCTTTGTAATGCCAGTTAGTCTTACAAATTCAACCAAACATCTTCTGCATATCAAACAGAAGCTTTAATTCTTAAAAATGGTGCAAAAACATCACCCAGCATTCTGCACAGACAGCAGTTGCTCCATCCCAGAATCAGAGTTGTTGGTAATCATACTCCACCAATCATATAATTACCCAACGGCAAACATTGTTTTCGTTTTTATTTTTATGCAGAATTTCAAATTGTTCACGCTTCAAGAAGCCCCGGCGACGACGACGACGACGACGACTGGATGGATACCTTGGTGACTCTTGATGCCTACCCACAACAGCAGCAGCAACAGAAGCAGTAGCTCTACCAACAGCAGGCGGGTATGTTCACATTCCTCAAATGGCAATTTCCGTTCCGGCTGGCTGAACCCGCTCCAAAGGTTGCTCCCCAAGATAGGTTTCCAAAGAGAGTTGCATAAATTGTGCCTCAGTAATAACTACTGTTGCTGGCGATGGCGACAACATACCTATGCGATGATGATGACGGCGACGACGACCGACCGTCGTCGTCTAGTGTGCGCGGGGTTCAATCACCACCACTAGGGTTCGCTTTTTGCTTGGGAAACCGGGTAGCTGCTTTTTTCGAAATGTACATTAATCTGGGAGCACAGAGTCGAAGAACAACCAACAAACGGTTCTCCGGGCCAATTAAAACCTAGATTGCGCGGATTGTTTCTGCTTTTTGCAGTCCACCAACCAAGCCATTGACAGCTATCATTAGCTGTCTGTGGATACGTTTGCTGAAAACTTCCTAGAGATGCGTTCCGGTCTGATGCCGACAAATTATCCCGAACCGAGAGTGGACCCGGGCGGCTAATCATCAACTCAAATGGAGCTCCCGTTGATTTGGAATACGTAAGAGCAATTAGTGCAAAGCGCGCCGATGTTTGATTTAATTAAAGTCCGAAATTTAGTCAAGTCATTGCGGCACTTCAGTTACTTCGGTTTCCAGCAAGACCAATAGACAAGACATTGAGGACTTGCAAACATACTAGGTCGTCCAAACTAACAAGCCGTAACAAAAGCTGGTTGTGATAGAAATGAACAAGTCCAAGGTACATTTGGGACATTTCAAATCAGCCAAACTACTCTGGAGTTCGGAACTTAGACTCTACACTTGTGACGGAGATCATTCCTGCCGCATTGATTTACGTGGTATGACCAATCAAGGTTAATGAATCTCCTTGAAGATCAATAGATATTGTGATAAAATGTTGAGACACTGGGTCATCCGAACTGCTAAGGATTTCAGTTCTTGACATCTACAGGTGTTATAACAGCCATTTACAATATGAAGCATAACATTACAAGATGAACTATGTTCCTTGAAATCCGACAACTGGAAAGTGACTTTTGAGATATTCCGGATCACCTTCGGGACTTCTGGTTTACTAGTCTAACAGGGGCTACTTCCCCACACCCGCGTAACATCGCACAATCATGTTCACTGAACCCTTTTGAAAATCAGTAGACGTTGTTACATGGAGTCTGGCTATTGGATAACTATAGCTGAAAACCTATTTGCTTTCGTTATGAACAGTAGTAGCGAAGTAGGATGCATGAATTTCTCATATAATGGAATCCTCATTTTGGTACAATCCTCTTAGATAACTTCCATTTAGGTAAAATTCCACAAATACAATTTTTATAGTATCATTTAGGATCCCTCAAGGAAAGGGGTGTTAAGATCATTTCAGGCGAGCTTCAGTTTGAGTGTGAACAAATCTAAGGGTATCTAAGTACCGTCTTAAGCATAGGTCATTGAATCTACAAGCATAACTAGTGATCTTTTGAACAACATTCATGTTCACACAGCCTCATACAACTACACATATGTATGTTCAGCCAAGCAGTAAGTTCAATAACTGTTTCAAGGCCTTCAAGAATTCTTTTGAGTATAGGTCGTTGAATCTGTAAGCGTAAGTAGTGATCTCTTGCTGTATTACAAATAACATTTATACTCGTTACTTGAAAATCACTGAAATACATCCAGACCCTTCAGAAACCCCACCTGACCATCCCAGAAACTTCCCTTAGACTCTACTGAAGCCCCCTGAAAAGCCCAAAAATCAACTGAACTGCCTTGAACTCCCCACCGAAAACATCTTTGGGGGCGTCGAAGATTTCCCTTGAACTGTTCTGAAGCCCACTGAAAATCCTTGGAACATCTCGAAACGCTTTGAAATGCCCTGAAGCACCTTGAAGCCCTGAAGCGCTTACCGAATCCCTTTCAAACCCCAAGAATCCTCTCAAAACTACTTGAAGCCCCCTTTAACCCCTGGGAACCACTTGAAACGCCTTGAAAACCCACAGAAAACTCCGGAGAGTCCCCGTAAAGTTCCCATGAACTCCACTGAAACCCCTGGAACCTGTTGAAACACCCTATTGCGCCGCGGAACGCCTTGAAGCCCCTCAGAGTTGGGCTATTGAAATTAATCTTTTGTGTGATTTCCATGTTTTTTTTTTGTGATTTTACTGCTGGATATCCGAGAGACGCAAATGGAAGTCTACAAATTTGTCTCGAGAGTACTGGAATTTTCATATTTTGGTGAGTTTGCCCGAGCAGAGGAGAATATCAAATTCATAACAACGGAATAATATAGCCTGTTTTTATATCATGATTTGTTATTATTAACTTATCAAAGTATTACTTTTTTATAACATGTTTTGTTGGGCAATCTTGTTTTGCTATGATCAAGTTTTACAGATTCATCAACTAAATAACATTTCAATTATATACTTTGTTGTAGATCAAGTCAAGTTTTTTCAAATTCTCTGCAAGAATCATTGTCATTAAGTTGTTATTGAACCTAACAAAACATGTTATTAAATTGGTCTTCCAGGAACATTTTTTTTGTTATGATTTTATTTATTTTGTCGCTTATGACACACAAGTTTATAACATAATAAGATATGATAATAACATAAAAATTACTGATTCCATTATACAGTTATTATGTCAAAATAACATATTTTATTATGCTGTTGATATTCTCTTCTGCTCGGGTGATATTGTTTATCGCTTTGGCGCATAAACGTTGACCAAACGTATCCTTTGGACCCTTCCATTCAACACCCAATAATTTACGTGACACCTAGGCTTGAGAGGACGTAGAGGTCTCTACATACCTTTTAAAATGTCAAACTAATCTTTCTTCCACATCCCTCAGCTGTAGCAAGGACGTGGCCAGGACAGCTTTCGGCAATTTGCTTCCGTTATAAATAGAACAAAGTTTGATCCATGATTTTTTTTACACAGTACCCGGCAGTTAAGTAGAATACATTTAGGTAAACCCTATTTGGGCGAGAATGTGTCATTAGAACTACAAGCATAACGTGTGATCATCGTAAAGTTGCCAAGACCTCCCTTGAGCATGGGTCATCAAATATACAAGCATAACTAGTGTTCTCTCGCCGTATTACGAATAAGGTTTGTACTCTTCGTTTGAAATCTACAGAAATATCTTAAAACCCAACACAAAACACACCTGACACCCCCGCAAACTTCTCCTAAACTCATCTGAAGTTCCCTGAAAACCTAAATCCACTGAAATGCCTTGAAATACTTCAGAAACCACCTAAGATACACGCAGACTTTCCTTTAACTCCACTAAATCTCTCCTAAAATTCTCTCGAAATGCTTTGAAACACACTGACGCACATTGGAACGCCTTCAAGCTCCTCGGAAACCCACCCCCCCCCCCCCAACGTTGATATCCCTGACTGCACTGAAACCCTCTCCAGAATTCCGAAGCAGTTTAAAGCCCTGAAGCATCTTGGAACCCCTCAGAAAACGAAGTAAAAAAGAACAAAGTTCAAGTTCACACAGCCTTACACAACTATGTTCGGCCTAGCAGTGAGTTCAATAAAAACTGAAGGTCTTTAAGAACTCCTTCAAGTCTAGGCCGACCGATCTACAAGCGTAACGATTTTACAAATAAGGTTTATACTCATTCCTTGAAATTCACAGAAACATTCCTCATAAAACCCACCTGACTGCACCGAAAACTTCGCCTAAATTCTTCTGAAGTACCCTGAAATGCTCTAAAATTCATGTAAGCCTCTTAAAAATCCTCTTCAGACCCCGTGGTCCTCAAAAAAAACTCTCTTTGACCCCCTTAGACTTCCCTCTAACTTCATTGATGGCCCTGGAACCCCTCTGAAATCACTCCGAAAATTCCCTTGACATTCTTATAGACTTTCCTTTAACCCTCTAATACCCAATCCCGCCTTTAGACGGGGTATAGTTTGAGCATTTTTGTAATTTTTGTTTCGTGGAAAATCAATTTTTTAACATTTTTGGCTGATATTTAGGACTGTTCTGTATATCTCAAAATGGTTTGTAGTGTATTTTAAAGCGTATTTACATTTTTTTTAAATCATTGAAAAAATGATATTTTAGTCACCTTTTAGATGTCATTGTTTATTTTGTATTAAATCGCAACAATTAACACATGGTTAATTTTTCCCAAATCATTCTATCCTTGTTTAATAGTTTAAGGGAATCGAATACACTCTAAAATTATTTTCCTTAAAATTACACGAAAAATAAAATTTTCTGTGAAAAAAAATTAAAATAATAATATTTTAACAATAATCACAAAATCTCAAAATGTTTTCATCTCAAAAAATCCGCCACCCAACTTGGCTTCCAGGAAAAATATAAAAGTGTGGGGATGTTCAAAAATAAAAATTAGAAAAAAATCAAAAACTGAAATTCACGAAATCGAGAATTAAAAAGAATCATCTTCCAAAACATGTTTAAATCGATTTTAGATGACAAAAAATGATATTTAGATCAACATCAAAAATTTGGGTATTAGAGGGTTAACTCTTCTAACGCCCCCAGAAACCCCTGAAATTCACTGAAACGCTTTGAAACATGAAAGGCCCTGAAGCCACCTGAAATTTATGAAAAACACCATGACATCTACTGAAGCGTCTTGAAACCCCTCTAAAGCTCTACTTAAAGTCCCTGAAACCCCAAAAATGTATCAGAAGTTCCCAATATACCCCAGCACTCCGCCCTCTGAAACTACTAGAGGATTCGGAAACCCCTGATACCCCTGGAAGTACCGTGAAACCCCTCTCAAACATCCCTGAATACTTGCCGCCGACTTCACGTGGCATCGCTTCAAATTTTCTTAACCACTCACCCACCTTGAACTGTCTAGTAAGTGCTGCTATTTGAATAAAGAATTAATTTAGGAAACACCACCACTTGTGCACCTGCAACCCTTTACCATAATAGAGGTTTTGGCGTTACCCAAAGATTTATTCGGGATTACTCAAATAAGCCAATTTACTATGGAATTGTAAACTTCAGGTCAACAGTTATGGTGGTATAGTTTTTATACCAAACTGAGTAAAATGAACTCTTTTCCAAGGGCAATAAAGCTTCTGAAATATTAAGGGCCGCCCAAACTCTCTTGGAACATAGTGCTTGAGATCTACACTGTTGTTCCAGGAGTTGCTGCTTTCGATATAAACATTAACGGTATGTGACCAACTAGCTAGGTTGAATGACCTACACAATCTGAAAACATTTCATATCTTATGATGATCTGGGAGAATCTACAGAGAAGATCAAGCTCTGAGTCACGATAATTTGCAACAACACTTATTTTACATGTAGGTACCATGGAATTCTAAGAAAAAAAAAACCCCTGGAAAAATCCAAGGAGGAATTTCAAGGGAAATCGTGTAAAAGTCTTGGAGAATCTGTAAGAAAATCTCAGGAATAGTATCTGGACAAATCGTCGAAGAATTTTCTAGGAATATCTGGGGAAAAATCTCAGAAGGTATTCCCGATGATATCCTAGTAGATGTTCTTAGGGAATTCCTGAACTACGGGAGGAAATCCAGGTGGGCGAATCTCAAAATACCTAAAGATGTTTTTAGCTGGATAAGTGCGACTGGAAATCTGTTACATCTGAAAATCTGGCTTTCTCAGTCTTGGACTATTCAAGACGGCGTGTTTCGCTTTGCCCGACGTTTCGTCTCTTTCATTGAGCCTATTTCAAGGGGATAGCAGTCAATCGTTCCTCGTTACATTGGTTTTTGCCTGATTTTTTAGGGGAAGCTTCTTGTATATAATTTTGAACATTAATTTGGTGTCCCAATTGACCCAGTGTCTCATTATTGGGAAACTACATCAGTGGCGATTCCCTAACCTCAACTCTACCTGTTCAACGAATGCAAATTCTTGATTTTTCGCAATAAATTGGCATGGAATTTGTAGAAAATGACGAGAATAATCGTTTCCGTCCATTTTCAATTTGATTCGGATCCTGAATTCTCCGCAAATGCAACTTTTAGGGTCGTTGAACAGGTAAAAAGTGAGGTTACGAGACGCCACTGAACTACATATAGAAATTATCGACGACCTACACCACACTAGACGATAGACCAAGACCCAATAAAAGAGCCGAATCGTCTGGCAAAGCAAAACACACCGTTTTGAAATAGAAAGTCAGATCTTCGGAAGATGTTTTAGCTGAACTACAGATTGAATTCATGACGGATGTCTGGACAATCTTCAAAAGAACTTTCCGAGGGAATGCTCGAGGAAGTCCTGTAAGAAGCAATTCCTAGCTTGTTCCCAAAAAGTATGCCGTGAGCAAATCCTGGGGAAATCTGTGCAAGAGCTCATGTGACATTCCATGATGATCGATCAAGGGAACCTTAGAGGAATTTTCGGAGCTATATTTGTAGGAATTTCTGGACACAGATCTGAAGAATTTATGAATAGAATTCAGTCTAGTGAACCTGCAGGACTTTCTGCAGAGATTCCACAACCTGATTGCATCCCCCGAAAGAAATTCTAGACTCTAGAGGAATTCCTAGACTTAAAACATACTCAAGTTTCTTTGCTGTACTTGGCTTTATGCAAGATTGTTTCAGATGTGATCCAGGGGGTTTTGGAGGTACCCGTTAAAAAAGGGTTACAGCGGTGATTTCGGGGAATACGGGGCCTTTCAATGGGGTCACAGAGACCCGTCAGGGGGAATTCAGAAATCTTCCTGGTTTCAAGGGGGTTCGGAAGCGGTTCGCAGGATTTCAGGAGTTTTAGAAATATTTAGGAGAGAAGCGGTTCGCAGGATTTCATGAGTTTTAGAAATATTTAGGAGAGATTTAGATGGATTTCCGAAACGTTTTAGAGAGTTTCAGCGTCGTTTCAAAAGATTTCCGGCATTCCTGGTAATGTTTCATGGGTTGAAAGTGGGTGCTTCCGGAGCTTTTAAGGTTTTACTGAAGAGCTTTAGGCAGTTCCATGAAGATTTCAGAAGAGTTTAAGGGGTGTTTTTGGGGGTTTCAGGGAGTTTCAAGAAGTTTTATTGGCGTTTCAGGTAGTCTTAATCGTTTGGGCTGAAGGGGTCATATGTGACCCCAGCGATTAAACCGAGCATAATAAACGAGTTCGAGTCCAGTCAGGTTTCGGCAGCAGCTGTAAAACAGTCCGTCTTCAAAAGGTTAAGGGATTTCGGAAGCATTTCAGTGGTTTTGGCGCCCATTTCAGGGGGATTCTGGAGTACTACAGGCGGTTTCAAATATTTTTTGGAGCATTTTAGGGTGTTTCGGGCAGATGTAAGGGGTTAAGTGACGTTTCAGGAGGGTTTAAGTAGCATTAAAAGGAGTTACTGGAGTTTAAGGAGAGCTTCCAAGAGCTTTTAGAGGATATAGGAGTGTTTGAGGGGTTTACAAGAGTTTACATGACGGTTTCAGGAGCACCTTGTGTCCTTCTAGGGACGATTTGATGCATTTCAAGAGGTTTTAGTAACGTTTCAGGATTTTAAGGAGTTTCAACAGCTTTTCATGGGATTTCAAGGGAATTCTAGGGGATTATTAGGGACCTTCAAAACGGTTTAGGGGGTTTCAGAAGCGTTACAATGGCTTTCAGCGATGCCAGTGATGTTAAGGCAGCAACTGTGAAACTATCCGGCTCCAAAAGTCAGGGGGTTTCAGTAGCATTTTAGGGAGTTACAAGAAAGTTATAGAGGAGATTAGGGAGAGTTTCCGATGATTTTAGGGGTTTCGGGAACTTATAAGGGGTTTACAAGGAGTTTCAGGACCGATTTAATGCATTTAAAGGGGATTGTACTGACATTTTAGGGATTTTAAAAAGGTTTAAACAGCATTCCAGCAGATTTCAAGAGAGTTTCAGTGGGGTACCAGTTGTATCCATTAATGTTTTAGATGGTTTCAGGGAATTCCAGAAGCGCATTAGAGGCATTCTCGTAGCGATTTGAATCCTTCAGGGCAGCAAGGATCATATACATATGTCCTCGGCGATGAAACCGAGCATAAAAAACATGTTTCCCAGCGAGATTACGGCAACAGCTGTGAAACAATGCGGGTTCAAAAGGTTACGGAGTTTTGGAAGCATTTTAGTGGTTTTAGGTATGGCTTAAGCGAGATTCAGAAGTTTTTCAGGCGTTTTTTCGGAGCATTTTGGGAAATGTCGAGGTGACTAAAGGGGTTTTACGGCAATTCAAGGGGCTTCAGTGACGTGAGTACAAGTGGCTTTCGTGAGTTTCCAGGGAGTTTCAGTAGCGTTTTAGGTAGTTTCTAGGGAGCTATAGATGTTTTTCAGGGGTTAAGGATAGTTTCCGTTAGTTAGAGGCTTCGGGAGCAATTGAGGGGTCTACAAAGGTTTTCAGAGAGGTTTCAGGAGCTTCTTAGGTGGTTTTTGGGGCGATTTACTGGGTGTTAGTGACGTCTCAAGGATTTTAAAGGGGTTTCAACAGCGTTTTAAAGGATTTTACGGGAATTTCAGTGGGATACTACGGGTTTCTATATTTAGGGAGTTTCACGGTGAGGAGCATACTTAGCGGTTTTGGCGAGTTTTGGGGTATTCAAGGGGTTTCGGTGACGTTTAAGGGATTCTTAAGGGTTCTTAACAGCATTTAAAAGAATATCAAGGAAGTTTGGAGAAGGGTGGTTACCAGAGTGGTCTATGAGTTTACAGAATCTTTTTGGGAGCTGTAAGAGATTTCAGAATCGTTTTAGAAAATTTTAGGGGGTTTCAAGGGGTTTTAGTGATGTTTCAGCGAGTTTTGAAGCGAGGGTTAAAGAGTTTCAGGAACAATTCAGGGGTTTGAAAGAAGGTTTCAGAGCCCCTTTATACACTTTAAAACATTCTTAGGACCCCCTAAAAGTCTACTGAAACCCTTTGGAATCCTCTACCACTGAACAAATGCACAGTGACAAGACCTATCAGAGCTAGTGCTGCAAAGAAGTTTTCAAGCTGCGTAAGAGTCGTTCGGAACGGTTTGTAAATTTTATATTTTACAAGTAATGGAATTTTCAAGTATGTTCTTGGGTAGACTACTAAGTTCCTGATGGCTGACCTCGGAGTTCTACCATGCGCTAGTTCCGTAAAATCATGCAGAACTATGAATTTAGAGCTCTCAGTCAAACCCTACGATTTTGCAGAGCTCCCTGTACCATAACGATCCGTCATGAACTCGCTATTCTGAGCAATCCAGCTCAATTTACATATGCAAATCAACTTCCGAATCACCTTCAAACTTCCAACCGATTCAGTTCAGCAATGGCAAATTCATCGAACCAATAAAAAAAACCAATCCCAAAAAAAAAAAAAAAACAAGTATCGCTCCATTAACTTGATCACCTTCGTCGTAGAAACACGTCAGTTCTCGCGTTACATTTGAAAAGGGCCTATCCCTAGAACGTAAACATTGAGAAAAATCGATGCAAACATTTTCCATCACATTTCCTATTTGTATTTCACAGTTTTCGAGTTTTTCAACATGCATTTCGTTTTAATGACACAAGAATAGATGTATCTGTGCTTCAATAATCAAGTTTAAATTAAAAATTATCAAAAAAGTATGAAAAATTATAGATAAACATGTTAAGCTAATTTGAAAAGTTTCACCCAGGGTACGCCTCATTGTGAGTCTTTCTAAAATTTTCTTAGCGTGGATTGGTCCCCCGAGTGAGTCCGTTGTTGACATCGTGTCCAGGCTTGGCCGTTTTTGACAGAGAGAACTCTCTCTCTCGGCGCTCGAGCCGAGAGCCGTTCGGAAAATTTTCGGTTGTCGGCCCTTTAAACGAGAGGACCAGCAAATGAAAACAAAATTTTACCGTTACTGGCCCATTTGGAGCACGGGCTTATGAATGATTGGGAAAAAAAGCAATGTTCGGCCGTTTTGAAGGTGGGGTTTATTTTGGTAAGATTAACGGTTAGGCGGGTGATGTTTGCACAGTATGTTACTGTTGGGGGGTGCTATTGAAAGGTATCAAAATCGATTTGTTTACATTTCAGGGATAGGCCCTTTTCAAATGTAACGCGAGAGTTGAAGTGTTTCATTGGATTCGTCCGGAGAGGAGAGCCGCATTGAATCAACAACAACTTTCCCCACTCTTGCTAACCCATCCATCCATCCATCCGTCCAAACCTGCCACCAATTAACCCATCTTAATGCGCTCTTCAATGTGTAATAATATCGCAGTCATTCCGCGGTCTACAGCCGGTGGTAGAGACAGAATGGGGGTTCACCTCCGCGCCACCAGAGTCTAGGAGGTGAACCAGCGTTCTGACCCTGCACCATGCCACAAAATTGCGATTTGGCAAAAATCAACACAATCTGCGGACTGGACGGACAGTCATCAATCTAGGTTTGAATGTCACGCCAGCCAACACGTCATCGCTGAACAGAATCGCTTTCTATCGTGACACCTTGATCGACACCAGACCAGCTCTAGTGCAAGCAAACGCATTTAGGTACAGACATTTGAAAGTTGTACCGCTGCGCTGCTGTGGTGCTGGCTCCGTGCCTAAAACTTGCAATCGCCCGCCCGTCCATAGAAACCTGATTACCGAGATTATGACGCAACAGTTATCATTTTTTTTTCCTCAACCGCTGCCGAACCGAACGTTGTTAATGAACATCAAATGCGCGCTGCAGCTATTGGTTGGCATTATTCGGCTGCGTTTCATTCCGTCCGACCGAATCGGGGTGCCAGTGCTGCACCGAACGAAAGGTAATAACAAACAGCAATAGCTGCAACAACAACACCAGCAACAAAAGCGACAACAGCAGTCAGTAGCAAGCAGCAGTACCAGCAGTAAATCCAATCACTCGACCGACAATCACCGTCGTCACTCACACCGACGCACTTCGCACACGAACACAATGCGCAACAGACGGTGATCGGCGAGTGCAGAATTTCACCACTACCGGCGCATTCACACGTGTTGCTCTTTTTGGCAACACGGCAGCAACACCAACACCACCGCGAAACGGCTCTGTGTTTTGCGTGCGTAGCGTAGGAAGATACGGTCCGTGAGAGGGTGTTCGTGATATCAATCGCACGCGCAAGTGTTGGTGTCAACGGAGTGGCTGCGTTCGTATTGGTGCTACCGGACCGATGATAATATGCAACGTTGCGCGAGGCCTTCACCAGCTGGGTTTTCGGACGGACGGCCGTCATTGGGATTGCTCTAGCCTAGCGTCGCAACCCCCATCAGCGCCAGCCGTCTCGCCGTAGTCTTCGTCCGTGATCTCCTTCAAGGTGTTGCGCTCTGTGCCCGACTGCCTGGTCTGGTGTTGTTTTTGTTGTTGCCGTTGCTGACTGTCAATCGTGTATGGTGTTTGTTGCTTTTTTGTTATTGCCATCGTCGTGTGCACACTGACTGCCGAAGAGTGCACTCCGGTGGATTTTATATTTGCTTGGTTTTTGCTTATTCATTCTTTTGTTTGACGCGGATGACAGGTTGTGGTGGCGGTGCGGAGCGGGTCAACCTGGGTAGGAACGTGGTATGTGGAATGCACCACACAAGAGCGATCCGTGTACACAACAAGGGTGCAATGCAGTAATAATAACAATGCCATCGCTCTCGAACGAATCTGGTGACGGAGGAAAACGTTCGCTTCTGGTGTGTTGTGGTGTGTCCCTACGTGCATACGGATTGATTGCAGCGGCATGACACGGTTTGGGCCCAGATGGAGAGGAGAGTATTGGATATGGGCGGGAGAGGACGATGGACGACCGGAAGAGAATCCGTTCGGTTGCGGCGCTGCAGAACTTTTAGGATGTGGGTTTTCCCTCTTCGTTGGCCGTAGGTTCCGGGATTCTGATTGAGCGTGAATCAACTTGTTCCAGCGAAGCAGTGTGGTGGTTTACACTGATTGGATTCTGGTAAGGTACATATAGATATGACATATGGAATATACAAAAGGGGTAAGTATCATCTGTCAACTGTCAAATTGTTTGTCAATTCTGTCAACTGTCAATTCAGATTGCTAGCCTGAAGGCCATTGATTATCTCCTGAGGGATCTTTCGAGAACTGTTTTTGGGTAACTTTAAATGAATATCCAAAGGTTCTTGAAGGACTTCCGGAGCAACTTCCAGAAAAAAATCCCGAAGGATTCTACAAAATTTCCGAAGGAAACCAAGAGATCAAGCAGAAGTTCCGGATGAATTTCCAAGGGAAGTCCTGGGAAAATCACCGGAATAACTTCTAGGAAAAGTTCCCGAGGCAACTTCCAAAATAATTTTCGCTTTAACTTCCTCAAGATTTCCAGTGAGAAACTTTCAGGAATATCAAAAAAAAAAAATCCTATTGAAATCCCCAGTGGAACACGTAGAGGAATTCTCAGTGGAAATATTAGATGAATTTCCAGGAATTGCCACTGGATCTCCTAGAATAATCTAGACCAATCTACTAGATGAATTCTCGGGTTCTCGGGTAATAACTCCGTCCACAAATTACATAACGCTCTAGGGGGAGGGGGGGGGGGGAGTACGCCTGAGCGTTACGACCCATACAAAAATTTTAGGGTTTTAATACAAAAAAGCGTTACGGAGGGGGGAGGGGGGAGGGGGTCGAAAAATGACGATTTTAGCGTTACGTAATAAATGGATGCTGCCCTAGAAAAAAACCCATTTTAACTCATAGAGGAATTGCCACCGGGCCTACAAAAGGGATTCCCGATGAAACTTTTAGAGAAATTATCGATGAGAAGCTTCCAATGGAACTCCTTAAAAAAATCCCGTTGAAACTCCTAAATGACTTTCTTGTGAAACGCCTTGAGTACCTAGGCTCTAGGGGTCTCTAGATATCCTACTGATTGAGGCTGTGGATTGCCAATCCGGAAACGGCGAGTTCGATTCCCGATATATATATATATAACTGATGGTATATAACTGATGGAGAAACTCCTGGAGGAATACCCAGAAGAACTCCCGGAGGATTTCCCGGGGTAGGAACTTATGGAAGAATTTGCGTTGCAACTACAATAGGAACTCCCAAAAATAAATGTAGAAATATTCTAGGAAAAAACTTCTAGAGGCATTTTCAAAAAACTCCCGAAGGCATTTTCAAAAGATTTTCCCGAAGGAACTGCTGGAAGAATTTGCGGCGGAATTTTGGGAGAAATTCTTCTACGAACTTCTGGGGGAATTTTCAGAAAACTCCTGAAGATTGTCCCGAAGGAACTGCAAAGGAATTCCGCGAAGAATTACGGAAGGAATTCCTTGTAGCATTGCGGGGGAAAATCCTAGAGGAATTCCCGGAGAAATCTCTGTATTAATTTCCAAAGAAATTCCTGGAGCAATTCTCGAAGCAACTCCCGAAGAAGTTCACTTAGGAACTATTGGAGAAATATTCGAAGGAAATCCTGAACAAATTCCCGGAAGATCAACTGCAAAAATTTCCGTATAAATTCTCAAATTAACTTCTGGAGAAGAAACTCTTGGGAGTAACTCCTGAAGGGGCTCTCGGAGTGCTCATACAAGAATTGCTGGAGGAACTTCCGATGGAATTCCTGGAGTGATTCCCGGAGGAACTATTAGAGCAATTTCTCACAAAAAAAAAATCCCGAAGGAGTTCTTAGAGGAATTTCCAAACGAACTTCTGGAAGAATGCTCAGAAAAATTCCCGGAGGAACTTCCAATGGAATTCCCGGACGAACTCCTGGAGGAAGTATCGGAAAAAAAACTGAAGAAATTCCCGGTGGAGTTTCTGAAAGAATTTGGAGGAACTTTCGATGCACCTCCTGAAAGAATTACCGTAGGGATTCCTGGAGGAATTCTTGCATGAATTCCTAGAATAACTGCTGGAAGAGCTCCGGGGGGAATCCCCAGAAGGACTCCCGAAAGAACTCACAGAGAAACTCCAGGAGCAACTCTTGGGGTAATTTTTAGAGGAACTCCTAACGAAATTCCCAAAGGAACTGCTGGAAGAATTTGCCGAAGAGCCCTTGAAGAAATATTCTAAAGAACTTCAGGTAGCATTGCCGGAGGAAATACTGGAGGAGTTCCTGGGGGAACTACTAGAAGAATTTCCACAGAAACTATTGGATAATTTCCCGACGAAACTCCTGAAGCAATTCCCTAAGGAAATCATGAAGCAATTCCCGGAGGAACTCCTGGAGCAATTCCTGGAGGAACTTCTGGAACTACTTTCCGAAAAACTCTAGAAGTAATCCCCAGAAAAACTCCTGGAGTGATGCCGGATGAATTGCTGGATCAACTTACTCCATCTGTTAATTATCTCAGGAATTCTATATAGGGATTCTTCCAGGAATCCTAAAGGAATGGGGATTTTTTCAGAATTTATATCTAAAGATTCTTCCCGGTACTCGATCTTTTGATTACTCCATGAATGCTATCTAGGTATTCCTTCAGAAATTCATGCTTGGGATTCTTCCCGGAACCTTTTCAATCAGCTTCACCAGGCATTCTTTCTGATAATTTCTCCAAAAATTCCATCTGTGGATTACTACAGAAATACAAGAAATTCCATCTGTTCCTTCCTAGAAATCTTCTGGGAATTTCTCCAGTAATCCATTTCGTAATTACCTACTGAGCCTCTTCGGTGGCTACTTCCAAGAATTTCTACTTTGGATTCTTCCAGAAATTACATCTCGGGATTCCTCCAGTTACTCCATCTGTCAATTACCTCAGGAATTTTAAATAGGGATTCTTCTAGCGAATCTAAAAAAAAATGCTTCTAGGGATTCTTCCGGAATTTCTATCTTTTTTTTTTTTTTTTTTTTTTTGGAAAGGTTCCTAGCGGCACGCCGACGGACGTAGAAACCTCTCCCATCACTGTGCGCACAAGCGTCTCGCGTTTGCGCGGACAACGACAGTTCACTAGGCCTTTGGATAGGATAGAGAACGTAATCCTTCAGAAGCAGTTCACCAGCCGTGCACAGAACATGTCGTCCAGTAAGACACTGTTGCGTACTGACTCCGAAGGTTACGGTAGAAGGTGTGAAAGTTTCGGTTTTGTCATATCGTCGATTTTGTATTTGTTTTGTTTTTGTCATGTCAAGGTTTAATGAATGTTATTGTTCAAATTTATGTTGTGCCCTATAATTCAGTAATCTTTGGTGTGTCTATGATCTGTTATATAGTCGATGTGTTTGTTATGTCCATTTTCGTTGATCCTCATTTTAGTATTGTTTTTATTATTTTTGAAAGTTGTCTTTCTTCCACATCCCTAGCACTATCAGCATCGGTCCAAATAAGTCCATATTAAAGAAAACCTTTCATACACTCAGTCGAAAAATGTAAAAATATCTAATTTGTCATAAATAGTTTACGTTAGTCAAAGTCGAAGTAGTCAGTTTTTGTCGATTTCGTCTTGATCACACGTTAGCTTCGAATCTATAAGCAAGCACTGTTAAATGCTGCACTTCCCACTATTAGTTTCTTAGTTATTTTAAATTGATATTGGAAATTATAGAGAAAATTGTATCACGAAAGCACATCAAATGTTGAGAACTATGTATTAGCAAATTGAATACGCGAGATACAACTAATTATTTCATATTTGAATTAAGTTTGTATTTGTATAGTGTATTTGTTAAAATTAACCGAATAGTGGGAAGCCCAGGAAACAGTTCAAAGTCTGCTGACTCAAAAAAGATTCCGAGACTCGTCACAAAACACAAAACAAAATGCATTATGATTCACAACGACTCTCGAAACCTTACCAGACTCAATCGACCGGAACTGTTTTCTGGGTATAGAAACTACTAGGCCCCAGCAGGTCCCTCCTGTTTATCGAGCATTTCTGATAAATCAGCCATACTCCATCTGTAGCAGCCGGTTCGCAATGAACCGTTGGAGGCGCATTAAAGTGTTAAAGGTGATATTTTCATTACAAGAATTACAATTAACATCCTTCACTTTAATACCGTCGAACCCTGTGATCTTGGCCAGGGATTCTTCCGGAATTTCTATCTGTAGATTTTTTCGGTACTCCATCTTTTAATTACTCCAGGAATGCTATTTGAGAATTATTTCACGAAGTCTTTCTGGGGATTCCTCCAGGCATTCCATCCGGGGATTACTTCACGAGTTCCTTCTGAGGCTTCCTCCGCGAATGCTTTTTGTGGAATCCTTTATGAATTCCCGCTGGGGATTTATCCAGCAATTGTTTCGGAAGTTCCTTCAGTGATTTATACTTGAGTTTAGTCTAAGATCCCTTTGGTAATTTTTTCTGGGGATTAATCCAAGAGGGATTCCAGGAAAAATGGAGGATACCCACAATATTTTTTTAAAGTATTTCAAGAAAGAACTTCTGGAAAATCATCCTGAAACTCCTGAAGGGTTTCCAGAATGAACTCCAAGAACGCTCCCAGGAAGAACTTCTGAAGGGTTTTCAGAAGGCACATCTAGATGATTTTCAGAAGGCACTCCAGGACGATTCCTGAAGCAACTCATAGATAATTTCCTTAACGAACTTTTAAATGATTCTCACAAGAAACTCTTGGAGGATTTTCTGAACAAACTTCTGGAGAATTAAGGGTACTTTTCCATCGATAGAGAGATCCCTGGAGAATTTCTAATGACGAATCTTGAGCGAATCCAGCATAAACCCTTGGAGTAGCCAAAGTACTAATTGATGGTTAAGTTCCAGAAGGAACTCTTTGTAGGAATGTAGTATTTAAAGACGTTACTTCTGAAGGATCCTCTTGAAACGACTAGAAGGTGTCCAGAATGAGCACCAGCTGGTCTATAAGAAGGAACTTCTGGATGAGTTTCAGAAGTAAGTTCTAGAGGATTTTCAGAAGGAACTCCAGGAGGATTCCAGAAGCAACTCATTGAGAATTTCCTCAACGAACTTTTAAATGATTCTCCCAAGAAACTCTTGGAGGATTTTCTGAACGAACTTCTGGAGAATTAAGGGAACTTCTGCCGGATATCGATAGAGTGATTTCTAATGACTAATCTGGAGCGAATCCAGCAGAAACTCTTGGAGTAATCAAAGTACTAATTGATGATTGAGTTCCAGAAGGAACTCATTACAGAAATGTAGTATTTTAAGAAGTTACTTCTGAAGGATCTTCTTGAAACACCTGGAAGGTTTCCAGAATGAACACCAGCTGGTCTATCAGAAGCAACTTTTGGAGGATTTTCAGAAGTAAGTTCTAGAGGATTTTAAGAAGGAACTCTTGGAGTAATCAAAGTACTAATTGATGTTTGAGTTCCAGAAGGAACTCATTATTGAAATGTAGTATTTTAAGAAGTTAATTCTGAAGGATCCTCTTGAAACACCTGGAAGGTTTCCAGAATGAACAGCAGCAAGTCTATCAGAAGGAACTTCTAGGGGGTTCAGAAGTAAGTTCTAGAGGATTTTTAGAAACTTCAGGAGAATTCCAGAAGCAACTCATTGAGATTTTCCTCAGCAAAGTTTAGATGATTCCAACATGAAATCCCTGAAGGATTTCCTGAAGCAACTTTTGGAGAGTTCTCAGGGGAACTCTTGTAGGATATCGATGAGGAGGTGCTGGAACACTTTAAAGGACGAATCTGGTGGGAATTCACAATAATTATTTGAAGAAATCTAAGAACTAATTTATTGTTGAAGGAATTTTTCGAAGAAATGTACCTAGTATTTTAAAAAGTCACTTTTAAAGGATCCTCCTAAAACACTTGCGGTCTCCAGAATAAGCTCCTGGAGGTCTCTCCGAAGGAACTTCTGAAGGATTTTCAGAAGAAAGATCTAGAGGATTTTTAGAAGGAATTCCAGGAGGATTCCAGTACCAACTCATTGAGGATTTCCTGGAGGAACTTTTAGATGATTCCCACGGGAAACTCTTGTAGGATTTCCTGAAGGAACTTCTGGAGAATTAAAAGGGAGCTCTTGCAGGATACCGATAGAGAGATCCTGGAAAATGTTTAATGAGGAATCTGGAGCGAATCTAGCAGAAGCTCTTGGAGTAATCAAAATACTAATTGATGGTTGAGTTCCCGAAGGAACTCTTCGAAGAAATGTAATATTTCAAGAAGGTACTTCTGAAGGATCCTCTTCAAACACCTGGAAGGTTTCCAGAATGAATTCCAGGAGGTCTATCTGAAGTAACTACTGGAGGATTTCCAGAAGAAAGTTCTAGAGGATGTTTGGAAAGAAATCCAGGAGGATTCCAGAAGCAACTCATTGAGGATTTCCTGAAGGAACTTTTGGAAAATTCTCAGAGGAACTCTTGTAGGATGTCGATGAGGGGTTCTGGAACAAAAGACGAATCTGGTGGGAATCTAAAATAATTATTCGAAGTAATTAAAGAACTAATTTATGGTTGAACTTTTCGAAGAAATGTAGTATTTTAAGAACTTCTCAAGGATCCTCCTAAAACCCTTGCGGTTTCTAGGAACTTCTGCAGGATTTCCAGCAGGAACTTCTAGAGGAGTTATAGATGAAACTCCAGGAAGATTTTAGAAGCAACTCATTAAAGATTTCCTGACAGAACTTTTACATAATTCCCGCAGGAAACTTTGGAGGATTTTCGGAAGGAAATTCTGAAGAATTCTTAGGGGAACCCTTGGGGGATATCGATAAGGAGGTTCTGGAACATTTCCAATGACAAATCTGGAGCGAATCCAGCAGAAGCTCATGAAATAATCAAAGAACTAATTTATGGTTGAGTTCCAAAACGAACTTTTCGAAGAATCCCAGCAGAAACTGCTTGACGAATCCCAGAAATACTTGGGATTTTCTCAGCAATTTTCGGTGTGTAATCCCCGAAGGATTTCCTGAAAGAACGCTAGATGAAACTCTTTGAAGGATATCAGAAGGAACTCCTAATAGAATCCCAAAAATACTTTTAGATAAATTTCAGGGCAAACTTCTGCGTGAACCCCAGCTGAATCTCAAAAGAATTTTCCGAAGGAAATTCAGAAGAAAAAACTTAGAAAAAAAAATCCCGTAAGAGCTTCTGGAGAAAACCCTGAGCGAATTCCTGGAGAAATTCCATCTGGATGAACCCAGAAGGGGGATTCGTTGGAAAATAACAGAAGCAATGGCAGAGGAAATCTTAGGAGTATCCCGAGGTGTAATTACTGAAGAAATAAAACAGAATGAATTCAAGGGTTAGACATAACATGAGGAATACTTGAAAACATTGCTGAAAGGCTGTTTGAGAAATCCCAATTATGGAAAAATTCCAGTGGCGAATCCCCAAATCTCTAAGCAACCTGTTCTGTAAATGTACATATCTGCATTTTTTTAACTCAAATTCAGTAAAAAAGTTGATGAGAATAGCTATTTTCGCATATTTCTAAATGAAGTTTTAGGGTTGTAAAAGGGGTAAAAAGTGAGGTTATATGAAATCATTAAAATATCGTCCTCGGAGTTCCCGGGAAAATCTGAGGATGATTTCCAGCGCATTGCTCCCAGAAACAATGCCTAGGAAAATCTTACGAAGAATTCGTGAGTAAATTTCTGATGACAAGCCTAGAGAACGTAATTCCTAGTAATTTAAGAGGAACCCAGAGATATTGGTATATAATTAACTGGGATATAGCAAAAAGTAATCGAACTAGAACCTCCTGCCTAAAAATTTCCACTATTCTAGAGATATACCAAAGGCAATTCGTGCAAAAATAGAGGATCAAGGAGATATTAAGTAAGCAACCAATGCCAATGTGGATAAGGACATTGCCAATGATCTCACAATAAACTCGGTTTTAAAGACAAGTCATCTACCGAAGATTTTATAGTCTCTTCTCCAAAGATCTGTAAGATACCTCGCCTAGAATCTGCAAAGGAACTCAGTGGGAACTCATCAAAAGTTTCGATAGGAATCCGATCGGGATCTCGTTTTGAAAGAATCTGAACTATTCTATAGCAATCGAAATCAGTTATCTCAATCTCAAGCCAACCGATACATAATCTCCCAGCAACCTAATTTACACACAAGACCTGCCCAAAACTTTCCCTTTCACTTCACACCTCTGCCGACGACGCCTGGCAAACTCGTGCCACATCTATCACCTAACTAGCAATAGCAGCTAACTGACCGGTGCGGTGATGATATCCAATCCAATTGACTGTGACTGGGCAGCGCAATGCGCAATGGACAGTGCAGTGGACACATCGCCGCGCGAAAGGCAAAAATGGAAAGTGTCACAACGACGCAACAACGGTCGATCACGATTAGATCTTAATCCGGCGTCCCACGCAGCAGCCAGACTAACCTAGTTTCAGGGAGATTTTTTGATCGGCCTAAATTTGTCCATTTGTCATTTGTCACCACATCCTCGAATTGGTTGTTGCTTTGGACGCCCACATAAGCGCCGAAGCATAACCCTATTTGGGCAAAGAAGGCAATGCAGCAGTGTGCCCGATCATGGTCGAAATTTTCCTCGAACACTAGTCTTTCGACGCGGAGGCTTACCAAAAGCTTAGATTAAATCTCATGTTGTTTGACGAACTTGCTCGGTGGACGTAATAATTATACAATCAGTTGTAGGTTGTAGGCATACCTACCATTACTGTTCGATGCAATTTCGATAGTGATGATTATGTAAAATTTGTCGAGTAGTTACGTAAAATCTCTCAGTGACATCCTACTCACAAGTTTAGTCCAAGTCTCAGCTTAGCTAACCAACTCGAAAAGTTGATTGTAACTTGTAAGGTTGTTGAAATGGTGCAGAAACATACCTGAAAAGGAGAAGAATAAAGTATCGATTAGAACTATGATGAATTACAGAATGATAAAAACAATTGTTGAACATTTAGTATTGGAATTTTTGTTTTCATTTGTTTTTCCGTATCCAATTCCATGGGAATAGAAAAATATCCAGTGATCGTCTAGATTCAGATATGTTTTAGCGGTGTATAAAAGCTGTTGAGGGAACACTTACGAAGGGATTTCCGTTGGATTGACAGAAATTCCCTGGAACAACCCTGCAACACCCTGAGATCCCTAGAACATCCCTGAAGCGGCACAGAAACTTACCGTAACCCCGTGTAACTCTACTGAAAGTGCTTGATACCCTTCGATACCCTTTTGTACATTTCTGGAGGGCTCTAAAACCATCGGAACCTGTGGAGCCTCTGGAGCCCTTAGAACTCCTCTGAAGCCTATTGAAAACCCCTGAAACGCCTGTTACGCCATGAAATCCCTTTAACACCCCTGTACTGAAACACACAGCCACCTAAATATTTTTGTACGCTCCTGAGACCCCCTGGAAAGTCATTAAACCCCTTGAGAACATCTGGAACTCTTTTGGCACGCTAGAATACTCATGAAACTCATTGAAAACCTCTGGAAAGCATCTGAAATCGCTTGAAACACCCCTCCAAGGCGCCTAAAACCACTGGAACGCCCCTGAAACCCCTTGAAAACCTCTGGAACACTTCTGAAATGTCTTGCAACACCCCTGAAACCGGAAAGCCTCTGGGATGCTCCTCGAACTCTTTGAAACACTGCTGGAACGCCCATTTAACTTCCTGAAACCCCCTGAAACGACCTTGGAACCCCTTGGAACACACCCGGACGGCCGCTGAACTCCTGAAACCCTTTGTAACGCCATGAAATCCATTTTAAACCCCTGTAACGCCCCTAAAACACCTAGCAACGCCACCTTGAACCCTTGAAAACTCCTGGAACGCTCATGGGACCCCCTGGAAAGTCATTAAACCCCTTGAAAATCTCTGAAACTCTTCTGGCTTGATACGAAACGCCCTGGAATACTACTGAAACCCCTTGAAAACCCTTGGACAGCCCCTGATATCATCTGGAACACCCCTGCAACGCCCCTGAAACTATTGGAACAATTCTGAAACCCTCTGAAAACTTTGGAACGCTTCTGAAATGTCCTCGAACGCCTTAAAACACTCCTGGAAACGCCGATTAAACTCCCTGAAACTCCTTGGAACATGAAAACTTCTGGAACGCTTCTGAAATGCCTTCAACAACTCTGAAATGTCTTGAAAGCCTCCGGAATGCACCTGTAACCCCTTGAAAACCTCTGGCACGCTCCTGGAAACCCTTTGAAACACTCCTGGAACGCCCATTAAACTCTCTACAACTCCCTTGGATGCCCAAGGAACTCCTTGGAATACACTTGGACGGCCCTTGAACTCCTGAAACGGTCCGGAAATCTAGGGTGCCTAAACATAAGACGAAATAAAACTGAGATATCCAGGTTTTTCCACGGAGGAATTATGAAAATTTAAATTAAAAAAAAAAACAAATTTTAGTTAAATTTTTATACCTTTCAAAAACTATATAGTTTCTATCCTCAAAACTAGTGAAAATTTTGAGGTTAAACGCGCAAGTTTTTACTCTAGAAATCCCGCCAAATAGCTGAACTATGTAGAAACTTCGCAGAGTTTCTGCAGGAGTTTTTCACGGTGTCTCTGCTGGAGTTTCTCATTGGACTCCTCCCGGAGATCGTTCAAAATCTTATCCAAAGTTTCTTCATGAACGTCTCTTTAAGGTTTTCCGGGACAGCTTTCCAGCAGTTTCTTTTAAGATTTTTGCGTGATTCTTGCAGAAGTTATTCCAGGGATTTCTTCTAGAGATTTTCCGATGTTTTTCTTGGACATTCTCATGGGATTACGCCGGAATTTCCTGCCATTTTTTCTCCTAAAGGTTTTTGGGGTTTCTCCTTAAATTTCCTTAATGTTTTCTGCCGGGATTACTCCCAGATTTTTTTCCGAGATGGCCCAGTTTTTCTATGGATTTCTTCCGATAGGTACGAGTTATTCCAATAGATTTTTGAGGGATTCCTCGCAAGATTTCACCTGGATTTTTTCCGATATTCTTTGGGAATTTGTTATAAGGGATTTTTTAAGTTATTACAGGAGACATTCCGAGAAAAACTCCTGAAAAATCCATGAAAAAAACATCTGGAGAACTTTATGAGCAATAGCTTCTGTAGAAATCCCAAAATGCACTAAAAAAAATAGAAGAAAGCCCAGCATAGCTTCGGAAAGAATCTTAGAGATATCCCAGGGCCAACGATGCCGGAAGGACTTTTCTGAGAGAAGTACCGGGAGAAACTCCGAGAGAAATCTCAGGTGAAACCTAAAAAAACATCGCGCAAGAACCTTAAGGAAATATTCCAGCTGAAACACCCGTAGAAATCCAAAGCGAAACTCTGACGAAAGTTCACGGAAATTTCTTGAAGAAATTGCAAGAACTGCCGAAGAAATCCCGGCAAAAGCTCATGCAGAAAATTCGTGGAAAACTCCTTGCAAGAACTCTGGCAGAAATTCCATAAATAACTCCTGCAGCAACTGTGGAAGAAATCCCGGGAAGATCTACTGGAGAAGTCTCATGAGAAACACTGAAAGGAACCGCGAAAAATCTTCAACTTAGTGTTCTTAGAGCACTTCCACAGTTATTAATTGAAAGGCTTCCTTTGCCTGCCATTACATGAATTTGTACATCGTTTGGCAAGTACAATGATACACTATGCCCAGGGAGTGGGGATTTTTTTTCCGACCGGAACGGGAATCGAACCCGCCGTCTCTGGATTGGCGATCCATAGTAGTCTTAACCACTAGGCTAACTGGAGACCCTTTTTGTGTAGATCTCGGATTATTTATGGAAGAAATCCCGCGAAACCTTCATAGGGCAAAACGCAGAAGGTTCGAGGAAATCCGACGAGGGACTCTGGGAGCAATACCGAAAAACCTCTAGAATAAATTCTGTAAAAAAGAATCCTAGTGAAAAATTCCAACAGAAATCGTTAGGAATTCAGGAATCTCGAAAGATTTTCAAGGAAAAAAATGTTCGAATCTTGAAAAATGCCGGAAAAATCTCCGGAAGGAATTCGAAATGAATACCAAGAATGTGGAAAGAATTCTATGAGAAATACTAGAAGACATCCCAAGAAGTATTTCTGAAGTAGTTCCAGAAAAAAAACCTGACAGGATTTCTGGAAAAAGTCATTGTAACGGTATTTCTAGATTGTTTTCAACTACCAGATTCATACCAACAATAATGTAGTGAACTCTGTGGATTCAACTAGTGAGTAGATCTACAAAAGTTGACTATGTATTTGGTATTCTTGTTTTTTTTTCTTTTTTTTTCGGTGTAATATTTCCCTGAGTATTCCAGGTTTTTCCCTGGTAAATTAAATGATTGTGCGATATTTGCCAGAAAACCATTCGCCAGAATGCCATTGACCAGAAAGACATTTGCCAGAAAATACCATTTCCCAGAAAACCGTTTGCCAGAAAGAACCATTTCCCAGAAAAACATTTGCCAGAATGTACCATTCCCCAGAAAGTACCATTTCCCAGAAATTTTCCAAAGTTCTCAATCCAGAAGTGTTCCCAATCTAATGATTGTTACCCGGTGGGTCGAATGGACCTGCCCTAGCACGAGAGACTCTTAGGGTCGGCGTGAGCTCGTCAAGGGTTCAAGAAAACGCACTCTTCTTTCTTAAATTGATTTATTTGACTTACGAGGTGTGTGAGTGTGGGAGGTGTGGCGTGTCTCTCGTCTCGATGAGGCCGGCCGGCGGAAGTGCAGCACGTGGAGGGGTTCTTGACGATCTGGCGGGGCTGCGGGCTGTCCACGGGTCCAGGACGTCCTAGTAGGATTCCGGAGGTCTTCGGAGGGCTCCAGACGGTCGTCCGGGAGGTGCGTTGACGGACAAGGCCAATGTTTGCGGTGTACCGGGGTCTTCCGGGGTTGCACCAGGGTTCCGGAACGTTGCGGACTCTCGAACGGATCGACGTGCGCGGCACTGGGTAGACGGAGGCCCTAAAGCGGACCTTCTAGGCTGCTCTCAGTGGTTCACCACGGAATTTGGCGGCTCGTGGGAGACCTTTAGCAGGCCAACGCTAATGGGTCCTGATTCCAACTTCGGTAATCGCGCACTGTTAACTAAAAAATCTTAGTACTCAAAAAACGTACCACTAACGGTCAACTCAAACTTCGGAGATTCGGTAATTTTCCGTGTCTGTCTACTGTGAGCTCTAGATCAGAATAGACCTTAGCTCTAGCGCTATTCGACCCAGTAGCCTCCTCCCCCTTTTCCTTCCTTTTCCCTCATCAACCTTTATTTATTCTCTTTTTGACGTGGCATTCATCTCGTAACTCTCTTATCCCCTCTTTTTCGAACCCTCCGTGCTTTTAGATTGTTAGGCGTGTTCAAGGTGTTTTCGTGTTTTAACAATTTTTGTCCCTAACTCTATCGGAGTGATTATACATTACTAACAATATTTAACAATTATTAACAAATAAATAACAATTTTACTAACAATTAACAAGAACAACTAACCAACAGTCATATACTTTATTATATTTTTAACTATCATTACTAACATTACTAACATCAAATCTAACAATATTCTAAAAAATACAAATAAACAAACGCAGATCATCGCAACGGTAACATGATAATTTAAAACGTTCTTGTTGAAAAAATAAATCGTGTTTTTTATTTGTTTGGGATTGATTAGGCTACGATAACGATTGTAAAAATGTAAAATATTATTTTTGTTCAGATTTATATGCGAAAGTTAAATATATTATTGGAACTGATGTAAGAGCAAACAAGAAATGATTTTAGAGTAACTTTGAAAGAAAAGCCTATAGTTTGAAGAAGGGCAAAACACTCTGAAACAAAAAAAAAAAAAATGATGTGAACTCAAACCTTTCAAACTTCACAATACATTAAATCTTTTATGTTATTTATTTATTTTGTTGCGCACAACAGCTTATTAATTAAATTAGAACATTTCCACAACTTTGTCTTGTGTACAAGTTGATCATGATACGGATCCAATTGATCGAATATTATTTTGACGAAATTGGATCAATACTCATCAAAGATTTTCCTTTCTTTAACACATAAGATGTTCTTTCCAGCTTTTACTGATATGGAATTTTTGTCTTTAATTATATTTTTCAAAGGTTCCCTTCTTTCAATTGAAAGTAATTTTTAAGCTTTTTTTACAATAACAATACCATGATCACTTTAGTGCCAAACAGCAAAAACACCCGGAATTGTTGATCACATACTTAAGTCAATCGAATACAATAAACAAAAACCTTTTGGAAGCTACGAGTAAAATATACAGAAATAATAACTTAAGGCGAAATTGGACGCATTTCTTCATTTTTTTGGTTTTTGATTTTTTATTAAATAATGAAGCAATATTTTCAAAATCGGTTTTCATACACAGTTAGAGGAAGGATCGAGCTAACTCCTAATTTTCTTTCAGGTGTAAAACTTTCACCAATTTTTCAAAAACTATATTTTTTTGAAATTTTATTCAAAAATGGTTTCTTTAAAACTCAAAAACATTTACCACCTGAAAAAAAATTCAGGAGATACCTTGATCCTCCCTCTAACTGTGTACGAAAACCGAATTCGAAAATATTGCTTCGTTATTTAATGAAAAATCAAAAAGTGAGGAAATGCTTCCAGTTTCGCCTTAAGTGACGGTTTTACCTATACCATTAGCAGTGACTGTCACTGCTGGA
>NW_026917167.1:0-25000 GCF_035046485.1 Aedes albopictus
GTTCTTGGTCAAACCAAACATCTCGAAATGTTGATATTGTATGGCGGCATGACTTATGAAAAGTTATGGGCCCATACCAATGAATGATGCTCATCAAAACGTTGTGGACGTTATGTAGAATTTCTTATCATGGTTCTGCGAATCTTTACGGGCGTCCTCTCTGATACAACGTCTACTTTCAAGCATGAGCATTTCCATAGTTAAATATTAACTGAGAGATTCTTCTACCCATTTTGCATATGTATATCGTGTGACAGAAACGAAGATATTCTATGCCCAAGGATTGGATTGGTTAATATGCTGCGGATCTCAACGACATCGCTACTCTAGGTTACGGAGAGGTACACGGTCCGAAGGATTACTGAACTTAACGTATCGGCCATTTTGGTAACTAATCTGGATAGCGTCAACCGTCCATCTTCCTTTGCAGAAGACAAACTAACCTCTCGGCTTCGTCTCCAGAAATTCGCCTCTGTCCAGACTCATCTGTATGGTCATTCTGAACATGTCAGGGTGAGCCTCGATAACTGTTTCAATGGCTACTGTCGCAATACCATCTGGACCAGGTACCCAGTTGCATCTTCTACTGGCATCCTATGGTTCAGTTTAGCTCCATTTAGGCGTCGAAAGATATCGTGGAGGAGGCGGATATCGCCGGTTGTGGCGAATTCTCCCTATAATCAACCAAGAAGTCCACGCATGCTTGTTGTCGTGTCTACACTAGCGCTTGCTTACTCTGTCGGCTCTTGTTATAGAGCGGAACACCGTTCATGAGACTCGTATTTACGAGACTTTTACGCTTCTCAAACTTCCACCAGGTTGCATCGCTGCCGTAATTCTGCAAAGTGACGTAAGCGACATTGATAGTTTTGGCCCATTTTTTGGTTATTATGCATAAAACTCTTGCTCATCCTCTAAGTTTCGTTCCATAGATGATAGATTACGACTAGATCTTGCATTCTAATACAGCAAGCATACCACAGTGTTATTTTTACATCAGATATTATATATAATATACCGAAAAATATCGGCATTTTGAATGGCGCTTACGTCACTTTGCAGAATTACGGCAGATCGATGATATACTCTTTTCGCTGAGTGTGCAGCTCACTCAAATTGCTCTCGCTGGTTTCGATAAAGACATACCTGATGTCCGCTTCTACGCTGCCTCTCCAGAAACTCCCATTAGTCTAATTACAAGTTTATCAGCAAACGATATCTACACTGTTGGATTTTCTAGTAGGCGTGCGTCCAATGCCCTTCAAACAAAAGTAGCTGCATAGCAGCTTATGGAGCTAACGAGCTATGGAGAAAGCTTTCCTAAGCTCCTACACAGCAAAAATGTTAGTTGGGTGGCTATCCGAGGGTCTTCTCCCGCCGCCAAATCCGAGTGATGCGTAACCGAGTATAGTGATTATGAGGCGATGTTCAGGTCGACGGACAAATAACGACCTCCAACCATAAGGTCGATTTGGCCACAAAATTCCACTGTATAGCTCAGTTCTATTGAATCACAAATCGCCTATGCTCGTCAATGCTGCCGCTATCTCTTGATCATTCATTTCTAGCTTCTTCATATCTAAAGATCATTTGAATCTTATGCTGCTATTGTAGTGTTACGTACTCTCGACTACGATTGCCTCATTTTATTTTAGTATATTCACGTCACCTACTTTGATTTCAACGGCTTCTAAAAGTTAAATTTTTCTTAGTATGTGTATTAAAACTAGTACATTAGCTGTTCCAAGGAATGGTAAATAAAATCCTTCATCTTCGACCTTCTAGCTATACTACTAGTAGGTTCTTGAGAACACTACTACAGAACACTACAAATGCTACAATAAAATTTGGAGTTATCGACTGCGTAACCCCGTCTATCTCCAAACCCAGTGAACCGTGGAACCATACTCCAAAGAAGAATTATACTACTAGGGACACAAGATTTACGTCCATGGTCCATTCACCCCCTCCCACCCGGCCGACGATGCGCTTTCAGAAGGCAATGAAGGTGAAATATTTCCTGATGCAAGTGCATTGTGTGTGCTGTGCTGGAGGTTGATTTATTGAAGGTTTCCTGTTTTCCTCCGCCGACTGCGATGCGGCCACGACGACGTCAGTGCCAGTGCAGTGTGTTTGTGGCCGTGTTCGAGACACGGAGGCAAACTTTCGCGCAGCTAGCGGTGAAAAACTGAAGTTTCCTTTTAATGACATTAAAAACACGCACACCAGAGCACACACACGTACACAGCCACGCGCGCGCACACACACACATGGCGGTAGTTCGCGAGATGCTATAGAAAATTTCGCAGACAATAGGGGTATAAATTACGTTTCAGCGACTTTGTTTAATTTATTACAATTGAATTTTCCCTTTTCGTGGCTGTTTTCCACGGCAACCAGAGCTAGCGGGGTTCGTCGAAGGCAACGTTCCGTTCCGTGAGCGATGATGCCATTACGGCGGAAAGGGTGCACCCACGGCCACAGCTACCGGGAACTATAGGGGGAATCGGTTTGATACGCCCCGTTTGGGGTTTGGGGTATATCATCTCCAAAACAATCGTTGGGATTTGTAACACAGAGAAGAAAATCAGAACTTTTCAAATGTGCATTAATTCCTTAGAGCGGCAGCTAATAACGTCGAGTTTGATTCGCCACTAATAATGAACATTATAATGCGTTCCATAGCTAAAATCGAATCATTCCTTAGAGGGAGCGTATTGTCACGATCTCCCCTACCACATTGCATTTCGACTAACTACGGTGGCGACGACGACGTTGCCGCCGGTAATTTATTGATCGCAAGCGTGAATAACACCTCAAACTATTGTTTCCTCTCCAGAATAAGACTCCCCGTCGCCACGTGTACTTGCCTGCTCCACACGTCGCGTTGCCAAGTGCTCAGCATGTATCTTCTTCTTCGTTTCCCGCTATTGTACGCGCTACTTGAAAATTCCTCAGCTTTTGACACTTGCAAAAACAGAACGCAGTAGGCCATGAATAAAGCGCTGTAGCCATAAATTTATAGCAACCGACTTACTATCCTCCGCGCCTTTGTCTGCGTTTCTCTTCTTCGGCGCCGCACCACCACTTTCGCTGCACAAAAATGGCATTATTAAATATTTGGAAAATTAAATTGTTTGTGCGAAATGTATGGTCTTTAATGAATATTTTCGCATCCGACATTCATTACCTATACTCTACCTATCGCACGGAAAATTGTGTCAGCTCAAGCCGAACGAAAACTTTGGCGATATTTTGCGTCCGATTGTTCACCTCGCCAAAAGTCTTCTTGTGGCCCGGCGCGGCCACAATGCTGGCTACAGAGCTTGGAAAAGTGAAAAACTTTTTAGTTTCGACGTTTTCTTGCGCCGTTGATTTGGCTTGCTTTTACAAACCGCACTGTCTTGTCAGCTTCTTTGCCTACTACCTAATCATAGTTGAAAAATGTTCAAAAATATTCCACTACAAGGTACGCTGATGTTTATGCAATTACCTTTTTTGAAAAAAAAAACAAACAAAAAATTGTTATTTATGCAACAAGTTACAAAATGAAATTTTTTAAGCATTTGTTGTAGGGTCAAAAAGCCAATAGTAAACTAATGCTGACAAATTCATTGCATTCGAAAACAAATGATTATAGCACCGATTGATTCAATACCTTTTCATACAAAGTTGTATGCAATAATTTTTCATTATACATGTCATCTGTGTTGCATAATGTTCATAATGCAACTCAAATGAGCTGAAAAACAGCTTTGTAGGCTAAAAATTGATTTGCTATACTATTTTATTCAGCCCTTGTTCATGTTCACCTTATTTTTTGACTAACGCACCCTGCAATGAATGCGCGTCACCGAAGAAGGACCGAGATGAGCTTCTGCCGAAAATGAGAACATCATATTTGATGAATTTTCCGTGCGCCGAAAATGAGTTTTTCCTAGGTTGACGGTGTGCAGTCGTCGTGTCACGCCGCAACCACAGACAAACAGACGTAACATTCTAATAATTCTCATCGTACACCGATTAAACGACCAATTTTAAAATGTGGTAGTTGGCCGACGGGCCACCCGTGGCGCTTCCATCGGCTTTATTCGAGTTTGACGTTTGCGCACTACCGCCACCTAGATCATGGTTGGCCAAACTCAGTCTTGTTAGCATTGGGCGAACATTTAACCGTGACTATTTTTTCTAATCGGAAAGTGTTCGAAGTGTTACGTCTGTTTGTCCGTTCCGCAACTATAGTTGAAGCTACCGGTGGTGTAGTCATCGGTAGGAAGGTAAACACCGTCGCGCCCACCCCGTTTGGAGCGGAGTGGATTCTTTCCTCGGTCGACATCATCTGGCTGGTCTCCTTCTCCCATCATGGCTTGCTTTGGTGCGGTAGGTTTTGCGTTTGCCATACATGGCGACGGCGGAGCACGATTTTGTTTAGGGTAACCAATATAATTTGGACCCGCATATATTTTGGACCCCCTGGGTCGTATTATCACAACTTACACAGGTTTAATGATGAGATGATGAAAAATTTTAGAATCATTCGCTAAATAAGATTGCTCTGCACGGGCAGCAATCATTTCCTTACTGGAAATATCCTTATTTGCCGTGAAATTAATTTTTGAAAATCTTGTCATCCGTGCGAGTGTCGCATCATGTTTACAAAAAGAGGATGCGGTGCTGAAGAAACTTGCAGACGTAAACAAAAACTTTTATCATTCTAGCGCATTAAATTCGCAAAGTTCGTCTAATCAGCCTTTGTCAATCAACTAATTAGGATGTAATCCAGCATATTCAAGCGGCAAATTCTTCCAAAATAGTTTCAAACGAGTTTAAATACCGGGTGTCCAAAATATATACTGAAGAGGGTCCAAAATATATTAGGGTGTCCAAAACAGTGAAAACTGATGCTTCAAAAATCAGTTATTTGCATCAAGTTTTCAGCCAAAAATGACCTTGTGGGTATTTTTAATGGACAGTGGTGGCTTTTATGAACATACGAACATCATGATTATGTGTAAATACCCTCTGAATCTGTTAGATTTTGACTAAAATTCAAACTAATGTCCTCTAGGGGTCCAAAATTCAACCGTTACCCTATTTATGAAATTGAAAGGATGAAAGACCCTGGTGGAGTTTCGATGTGCTAGGGAAATCCTTTCGGCACATCTTGCCACGACGGTGGAATGATGTTGGGTTGGTGGTTCTGTTTTTTAATAAATATTAAGCAAAGAATGAAGGTAAAATATGATGAGCATTGAACCAAACTTTTTTACGGTGTTTGCATCATTTCAGGGAAATGACGAATTTTGTCTAAAAGCGTGAAACCCAAGGAGAAACCACAGAGAAACAGACGTCACACTCTCATCGCCTCCCATCGATCACCCTTTTAACGGTTGATTCAAATATTCAATAGTAGGTCGATTGACCACTCGCGGTGCTGGTATCGTTTTTACTCTTGTTTGACGTTTGCTCACTACCGCCATCTAGTGGCGGCCCGGCCAAACACAGTACGTTTAGGATTGGGCGATTACGTTTTCATGACGATGTTTTTTTTTAATGAAATGTAACACTTAGATTACGTCTGTTTCTCTGTGGGAACTCTTTACCATGGCTACTTGTGATATTTTCGTTGTTTGTAATGCTGATATAAGAATACACTTGTAATATTCGTTTGTAATCAATAAAGGGTGCAGACCAGTAAACAATCAGTGAGAATTCAAGACCTCAACCGAGGACTCAACAAAGCTGGCGGTTCAACCTTTGTAAATAAATGCATACACGGACCTGTCACATGGAAGGCTTATTTCTGGAGCTCGATTTGAATAGGTCGTATGTGCTTTTGTCGATTAAAAATTCGATCAATCTGATGTTTGAATAGTAACATTTTACATTTGATCGATAAGATTAGGGGATCGTTCTTATCGATCACCTGTCAAACGACACAAGCCAAACGTCAGTTCGTTCCATTTTTTTTAAACCATGCATATTTAAAACAACCATGAACACTCGTAAAATGTATTATTTAGTTTAAGTTAATTTAAGTAAAGTTCCATTCCGGCGAAGAGAGAACACAAAGCAAAATGTCAATGCAAATTTCCTAATAAATTATTTCAAACAGTAATAAATAGCGAGGGGGATGCAGTCAGCCGGTCTCACTTGCGAGAAATTGCTCTATTAAATTTCTTTTATTTTTAGACTCATACATTCTCACTCTCACTTTTGCCTTCCGGCCCTCTTGTGTGGTGTAATATATGTATAGTAGTCGTCCTCGTCATCCAACAAATGCTTAGAAATCAACATCCCCCTGCTCACTCTGCCAACCCAGCACACACCATCCGCACCCTCGCCGTTTTAGACCGCTCGTTACGCTTTAGTTGTGTAGGACAAACATGCAAACGATTTTAATTTTACATAACAGAAGCACATTTTTCAGCATAATATGTGCCATTAGTGCAGATGTGCCGCAACGTTTTAGAACTTGCGATTCACATTTGAATATTATTTTGTGTTGATCCTTACACAAAATACCATTCCAAATTAGAAAACAATCCTTCTGAATCAGAGGAAACCATAAATTCGGTACCTATTTATACTTTCTCAAGCCTTGAATAACAGAATCTTACAACGATGACTAGCTATAGGATTCTCGACAATTGATCATGCTATCAAAGCTTATCCCAGCAAACAAGCTGTACAACGGCTGAGTAAAACGCTCTTATGCTTGATTAAAAAAAATGGCTGAATAAGCTGTTATTCAGTATTACTTGTGATGTTTATATAATATTATATGCTTTGTCCAAGAGTTGTCTTAAAAATACCGAAGTAGATTTAGCGATAAAAAAAAAAACAAAATTTTGAAAATACATTGCTTTGTTAAAGTTTACCCTTTTTTAACTCTAAGATGTTGGGTCAATATGACCCAGACAGGCACGCTGAACGTGCACTACGCCATCGTGGTGCAACAATCCTAATATCTTAGGAGAGTTAAAAATAGATCCCTTTATTTTTCTTTACTCTTCGACCTTTCGTCTTTTCACTTTTTGTTAAAGATTCGAAAAATGGATGCTCAAGTATATCGATTGGGAAACACTAATTTAGCTTCAGAAGGTTGGAAACCTTACAATGTATAAAATATAAAATGAATTATCTCAAAACATGGTCGTTTCGACTTTCTCATTGAATTTTTAATCATTATTTCTACATCACTTTTCGCTACCAATTCCCTTCCTTGAATGGTTTGCCATGACCTTAACTTTAAGAATGTCGGCAAAAAGAATAGAACGAAAAAAAAAACACATTAAGCAACGACGAGGGATGGCTATAATGGACGCAAGCACTAGGATAACACGTGTGCTAGAATAATGGGACTTTCTTAAATGGGAACAAATTGCGCCGCAAACATTATACTCTCCGTCGTCGGTAGGAAGTTCAGTTTCACCATAAAGTACATCCCGCCACTCCTCTATAATTACCCAATCGCTATAATTGTAAATCTTTCTTCACTCCTCCGCAGGCACCCATGGCGTTCTACCCAACCTGGCAAGCCGACCCGTCCCAGGGCTGGCAGAATCAATTCATCCAGCAGATTCCGCAGAACACCCCCGCCATCACGCCGCTTAACTCACTCGAATTCCAGCCACAGGTACATTACGAATACCATGCCGTTGTAAATCATCATCATCATCACCCAACACTTCCACCACCATCGTCAATGCTTCACGACCAGTTCGACTACGAGCGGGTGATCCCGACTAGCAATCCTTTCTACTAACATGTCCGTCCAAGCAAACGCACCTGACTTCAGTTCATCCACTCTGCCCCATACATCCCTTCCCTTCCCCTTTCAAACTTTTATTTTCGATCACCAAACACAGCTTCCGATCAGCTTCAGAAACCACTCAACTCTCACCCGCAACCAATCTGTCTAACTTTCTAGGGCTATGCAGCATACCAACCGAACAGTTACGTTCAAACGGCCGGAATCGGGTTCGACCCGAACTACGGCCGCACTTATGCCGCACCGCCAACCGTTCAGCGGTACGAATTCCAGACCAACCAAATCACACCGATCAACCAGGTGTCGCTGCAGAGCGTATCCTTTGCACCGACCGTCACCTACGCCGGACAGGTCTCGACCGGCCCGGCCGTAGTATCCCACAATCCGCACGATCAGTTCAATCTCCAGCTTAACAAGCAGACGTCGGGAAACGACATGCCTGGATATCCACGGGTGAACAGCGTACCGCCGCGCTCACTCAATTGTAATGGATATTCAGGCCAAGACTATGGCGGCCAAACCACCACCCAAGCCAGCTCGGCAACGACTAATGTAACCAATGCCAACGGAACGTCTACCAGTACCGGAGCCAACACTGGCACCGGTAGCAGCAGTTCCATGCACCCACCGGCACAGGTTCCACAGTCGCCGAATCGACAAACCCAACAGCAACCCCCACGACCCAACTCCAACCAACAGCTGTACACTCAGCAATCACCCAATCCGTACAGCAGCAATGGCAACAACAGCAATCTGCAGCAATCGCCTAACCACAACAATGGTGCTAACAGCGCAAACAACAACAACGTCTACGCGCAACAAACGCATAGCGGAATGCACACTCCTTCGCCAATGCAAACACCAGACAATCATCAGTCGCCCAGTCACATGAACGGTGGCCAACAGCAATCTCAAGGCGACTGGGTCGGCTGGAATCAACAGCAACAGCAGCAATCGCCCGATATGTTCAACCAATCGGATAGAGTTAACCTCAACTCACGGTTGAAAACGATGATCATGAACAAAAACGATCCCAAGGACGGGGTCGGAGGCCTACAACCAACAGGCCAACACATGAGTCATCTAGGTGTCCAAGGACAAGGACCGGCCCAACAACAGACCGGTCATTTTTTATCGTATAGCCACCATCTCCGAGACAGTCTAACGCCTACATCGCTAGCGGCTGGTGGTAGTAATCCTGCCACAGGTCAGTCGCCAGCGCCCATGATGGGTGGCGGAACAGGCAGCGGCAGTAACAGTACATCCAACGATGGTACTATCGGAGATGGTGGCGGTCTGATCAACAGTATCAGCAATATTGTTGATCCCAACTGGAAGCAAAGCAGCAAATCGCCCGGTCTGGGCGGCATCGAGAGCAATGGAGCAAACAGAGCAGAGCACGAACATCACACGCTTTTGGGCGACCTTCATCACGGTAGTAAGCATCAGGGTTTTGAGCAGAAGCAGCAATTAATTGACAAGAATAATACAGACCCAGGAGGTGGTGGTCTACATCATGATACGGGCGGCGGACACGACGTCAAACATAAACTGCACTCATCCAAATCATCGTCTTCATCATCGTCCTCCTCCAAGTCTAAAAGCAGTAGCCATAAGAATAGCGATAAGCATAGCAAATCGAAAAACAATCATCATCTCGACATGAATCAACCGATAGACTCTAACAAATCTTCCAGTAATCTTAATAGCTATTCAAGTAGTAGTTTTATGAACGATCAACACTCATCGTCATCGTCGTCACCGTCGCCGTATCCGAATCTTAATCAAACATATCCAGCAATCAATCATAGCAGTAGTAGTAGTAACCAATCGTCACTTGGTCTTGGTGGCTACCCTAGTCATCCTCTGGACAACAAGCTAGACGACAAGAGTCCTCTAAATCGGTTCCGTCACGACAACCTCAACAGCGGATTCAATCCGCACCTTCCACATCAGCAGTCGCCCCACGGCATCCACAGCGGAGCCTTCCATCATCCTCAAACTGCAACCAGCGGAAGTTCCTCCTCTTCCAGTTACAACCTGATGAGCGTGAAAAAGGAACCAGGACTCCTAGATGACGGTCAACCAATCAAGTCTGACGGTTACGAAAAGAACTACCAAAACTTCATCCGCTACGGAGAATACAATGACAGCAGTCAACCGCCACAAAGCCAACTTCCCCAACACGGCAGTTCTAGTCTTTCCGGATCGACAAAATCCGAATACAATAGCTACTATTCCCCGTACGGTACCTATCCAGGCTACCAAAACTATCCCAACTATCACAATCAAAACTTCAACAGTCCTTCGGGCAGTAGTGGACTACCACCGGCACCGGAAGTGAGCACACCACTACCCGCCATCACCACACCTGTTGCCCATCAAACCAACTTTGAGCAGCAGATCCCTGCCCATACATATCCGATTCCCAAAAACAGCGGCATTCCCCAACCGGATGTTCCTATCAAACTAGAAGCGGAAGACAACTCCTATCTTGGCAACACCAGCGTACCGCCAATGAGCGAACCCAGCCCCATCACCAACAACAACCTTCCAGCGGCCATACCCAACAGCACTCCGAAACCTACACCGGAACCGGAAGCTCCACCGCCGGCCGCCCCAACCACCACTCCCACCACGGGAAAGTCCAAAAAATCAGAAAAGAAGGAGAAGGCCAACAAGGACTCATCTTCCGGAGGCGGTGACGGCGAAACCAAACCCGAAGGCAGTAGTAGCAAATCTAGTAAAAAGAAGGAATCCAAGAGCTCCAAGAAAGAGCAGGAAGCAGCTGCCATTAAACAGGCCGAAGACGAGAAACTGGAAAAGGCGCACAAACCGGAAGCACCGGACTGCGATTGCTTCACTTCCTCGGACACGAAGGCTCCGTCCGAACCAGGAAGCTACTACACCCATCTTGGTAAGTTACATGGTATTACTTCTCTCGTGCACTCAACTAAATCACTTCCATCCTCTTCGTAGGTGCCGCATCATCCCTAGAAGAACTCCGTCGCGAAACGGAAACTCGCGTAGGGCTATCCGGCAAACAGCTACGGATAGAGAAAGTCGTATACACTGGCAAGGAGGGCAAGTCCAGTCAGGGCTGCCCGATTGCCAAGTGGGTCATTCGACGAGTCGATCCAGAAGAGAAGCTTCTCTTCATCGTCAAACGGAGACAAGGGCATCGGTGAGTCTATGGTCGGATCTCAACTTTCTGAACCGGTAACGTGCAGCGGGCGAACAGTGGATTTTACTAATTACGATTATTGTATTCCTTCCTCCCACACAGATGTAAGGCGGCCTTCATTGTGATATGTATCGTAGTCTGGGATGGTATTCCAACGCAAGAAGCCGACAGCGTGTACAGGATGCTGTCGGTCAAACTGAACAAATACGGTCTTCCAACGGTGCGTCGCTGTGCGACCAACGAGAACCGAACTTGCGCCTGTCAGGGTAAGTCGAAAATGATTCTCTATGGAAGCGTTTCAGAACTTAAAAGACCGTTCTGTCGGTATTGTAGGTCTTGATCCGGAAACCTGCGGTGTGTCGTACAGCTTCGGCTGCAGCTGGTCCATGTACTACAACGGTTGTAAATACGCGCGCTCCAAGACGGTGCGCAAGTTCCGTCTGTCAGTGAAGAACGAGGAAGCGGAAATCGAGGAGCGAATGAACATCTTAGCGACGATGCTGAGTCCACTGTACGTAACGGTTGCACCTCAGGCCTTCCAAAACCAGGTCCAGTACGAACGGGAAGCACCCGACTGTCGGCTGGGACTGAAACCCGGAAAGCCCTTCTCAGGTAAATTTTTTAACCATTTCTGGTCTTGGGCGATCAAATTCTTAAGATCCACTTTGCTTTTTCTTCCAGGTGTAACCTGCTGCTTAGACTTCTGTGCTCACACGCACCGAGATCTACACAACATGCAGGATGGATGCACGGTACAGGTTACTTTACTGAAACCACTTCCACCAGGTGTCAAACCCGACGATGAACAGCTCCACATTCTTCCATTGTACACCATGGACACTACAGACGAGTTCGACAGCGAAGAAGGTCAAAAGAAAAAGGCCGAAACCGGAGCCGTGCAAGTGCTGGAGAAGTGAGTGTAAAGCATTGGTTTCTTTTTTAGAGAGCCTCGATTGAAGCTTGAAGGTTTTATTGCTTGAACGGTATTGCTAACCATAAGAAAATTATCTTTTCTAGATTTGCAACTGAAGTTCGAGTGCGATCAACACCACTGCAGCCATGCCGCCGACACGGAAAGAAGCGAGGCAACGGCAAGGACGAGAAATCAAAGGACGATTCCAACAATGAGGAATCTGTACCAGAAACTCCTCCACCTCCACCGCCTCCAACGAAAAAGGAGAGTAAGTCTAAGAGCAAGAAAGGTTCCTCGAATTCGTCGAACAGCAACAGCGGCAATGGAAGCAACAGCAGTCAGAACTCTTCTGGATCTGGCTCGCCAAAAGGCCAAAGTTCGAACAGCAGCAGCACAAATACCAGTGGCGAAACCAGCGCTAATGGCAACAATAGTACTACAAACGTCAACAAAGCTGCAGTGCCACAAGGACAGGCTGCGGGAAACAATGGGTCAAACAGTGCATTTACTCCACCAAATGCAATAACCTCGCCGAACAATGGAGGCAACAGCACACTCGTAGACATGGCCTCCATGATTGACAACTTTACTGATGCCCAACTGCAATCTAATCAGATCTCGAGCACGGTGCTGGATTCGCCGTACAGCTACGACTACAACACGGGACAATACATCGATAATCGTCAGTACTACAACAACTGGCCAACGGATTATTATGGCAACCGCACCGATCCTAACAAAATGTTGGGCAGAAATGAAGAGATTCCCGATACTACCACGAGACCCGGTAGCAACAGCAGTAACTCCGCATTCAGTCCAAGCATACCGGATCCAACGAAAACTCCTACCCCAATCCATCTAGATGACTACAGTGCTACCAAATTGAACCAACAGCAGAGCCAAAATACGTACCACACGCTCCAGCAACCAGAGCAAGGGTTTGTTAAACCCAAACCACCAGACTACAATCCAGGCTATGGTTACCACCCGAACACTCCCATGGGTTACGGTTACCATTCACCGTACACGCCGTACGATCCTTACCAGAACTACAACTATGGCTACCCGCCACAAAGCTACCATCCTACATATCATAACATGTACTCGGCCACGCAGACCCAACTGCCAGGAACTGGTCCGGCACCTCCGCCTCCACCTACTGCGGTCATACCGGCACCTCCTCCGCCATCCAACTGGAATCTGTATCCACCACACCCGCACCATCAGACGCACATCCCGCCCAGTACTCCATCGCAGTTGCATACGCCGCACCAGCCCCACCTAGGTTCCAAACAACACGACATTCCTCCAGCGATGCAGCAAGCACCACAACCGCCGGCACCTCCGCCACCACCTAAGGAAACTCTCGGAGAGGTCACGGAAACCAACGAGAACGTGGACTGCTTCGAGGATCCGCAGATGGGTGGCGTGGCTATCGCTTTGCCACACGGTAGCGTCGTCATCGAGTGTGCCAAGCTGGAGATGCACTCGACAACTGCACTGAAGAAGCCGAACCGCCTGAACCCAACCCGGATGACGTTGATCTTCTACCAGCATCGAAACCTGAACCGACCGAAGCACGGCATTGCCGAGTGGGCCGAAAAGATGCGGCTGAAGAAGTTGGGTCTGGCCACTAACGATCCCATCGACGACAAGGACATGCTGCTGATGCAGGAGGACGACATCAAGTCGGAACCGCTGGACGATCTGCACCACATGCGGCACATGGGCGACGTAAGTATTTGTTCTATTGTGCTTCTGGTTTGAACGGAAAGCTTCTTTTCAGAGGTTGTGGTTAAGGCAATTGAATCCTATTATTGACGTCTAAAATTCATCTCCCTTGACTCTGATCGACGTTTGTTGATACTTGAATACACTGCGGGGTGAAGTTTTACCTTCTTCCTCTTTATCTTCCATTTTTTCACTTTCATTTTCTTTTTCTTGAACAATGAACCTTTTCACGAGTTTATTTATTGGACTTCACTTACTGTCAACAACCCTTGTCTAGACCCTTGTGGTCTCTGCAGATACCACAGGATCGATCGCACTCATTTACACCTTTTACCCGTCTTCGTGCACCAAGCCGAGAACGGACAGGACTGGTGCTACTGGCTGATCTCATGTAGCTAGGACTGTGTGTTTATGGACACTTTGACTGTATCGCCGAGAAGCGAAATCTCCTTAAGATTAATAGCTTCTTGTGGTGCTTCTGATTTGACAGATTGATGGCATGGCTTATTCGGTAATACACCAAACTACCACATCTCTTTTTGTCCAAATAATAATGCAATTTTGGTCTGCAAAAAAATTAAAAAAGTAATCCTTTATTTTGCACTACCCAGCAATTTTCGGAAAAGAATTCAATGTTATCTGCAGTGGCAATCTGTTTAACAAAATTTATCGTAAGTTATTCTTTAGGGGACTTCATGAGTAATTTTGATATGCAACATTCTACAACATTTGTTTTACTTTTATATCTTGAACAAACTAGAGATTTGAAAGTCATATGCAGTCCTTTGGAAGAAATAAATAGTTCGTTAAGCATGTCCGTTCTAGTACCATATACAAGTAAACAAATAACAATAGATCTTTCTGTCTTATATATCTTCTTCCAGGTTTAACCATAGTATCAGCCCGGATGTTAATCTTATTTTTGAGTATTTTGTTACTGTCCCGGCTAGAATTTTCGCCGTTTTGACGTCTCCATTCTTTGAGGCGACAATATTGCCAGCTCCGGCCAGATTTCCATCCGCCACTTTGTCGTCTCCCTTCTCTGAGGCGAGACATTCTTACCAGCTCCGGCCGGAACTTCATCCGCTGCTCTGGTGTCTCCTATCTCTGAGGCGAGACATTCTCGCCAGCTCCGGCCAGAACTTCATCCGCTGCTTTGGCGACTCCCTCCTTTAAGGCGAGCCATTATTGCCGTCTACAACCGGATTTTCATTCGCTATTTCGGCATCTCCCTCTTTCGAGGTGAGATTTTACGATTTCCCGCAAATCGGATCCGATCAGATGCTATCCGTTGGGAAACAGACTACTATTTATAATTACCTTAAGCAGGTTGTTTCAGCCTCTCACAGCGGAAACATCTTGTTCTCGTTGTCCTCCTCACGTGCAATAGGGAGACAAAAATACGGGATTTTCTGCTCTTCCTGGCTTACTCGGTGATACACCAGACTACCTTGAAACTACCACACTTCTTATGCGGCGGCGGTTCAACAACTTTCTGAATCTAACATGAAGCATTTGAAAAATCTTTATTACACGATTTGACAATTCTCAGGGCATTCTGACAGTTCTGCATGAGTAAGACAATAACGGCTTTGGTTTTGGTCCTTTTTCATGAGCGAAAAAAAGATTATTTGTCCAAGTGACCAACTTTCAAAAAAAAATCTTCGTTTTATGAATAATAGTCCATTTTACGAGCTGAAATTGAAAAAAACATGTGTGATCAACATTTTTCTTCCATTTTCAATTCACAGGAACACGACATGATGGACGTCGAATACTCGGGTGTCTAGTGGTGAGAGAAGAATCTGCCACCAGGGCGACCGCTGGATGAGCAGATTACAGCAACACGCGGCAATAGCAACAACCTACCGGCGTCCGGATTGGCGACGTCGGTGCCATTGACATCGCAGCCGCCCCTGCCGGCGGGTGGAATTCCTGGTTCGAGTCGAGGAACGACCTTCCACCACCAGCAGTCGCAGCTGCCACATCAGTGGCTCCCTGCATCGGGACTCCAAAGCCAACCACATGAAAGACATCATGATCCTAACCAATACTACTACTATTACTACTACTGAAGACTACTACTACACCGAGAAAGATGCGAAGGAGAATATATCAAGCGATGCTAGTGACTACATAAGATTTAGAAATCGGAACACTCAATGAGGAACACTAATAATACGTACGCTCCAGTATTTTTGAGAAGCAAAACGAGAAACTGCAAGACGTAAATAAAGATGGCTAAGAATTTGCGTTTTGACATTTACTTTATATCCACGCAGAGTTGTTTTCATCGTGATAAACGTTTGAGTTAATTTCGCGACACTCTATACTGCTCAAATTATTTCTTGAATAATTTCTGTTTTTGTGTCAAAATCTGAAATTTCTGGACAAAATACGTTTCCATTGAACTTTTTAAAAATTGAAACAATAATAACAACAAAACAACAACAAACGCACCTTCAGGCACACACTTAAGAAAACATAGAAAAAGATATCAAAACTAACTTTTGAACAAAAATCAAATATTTTGAAAAAAAACAAGAAATAGCAAATTTAAAGTAAAAAATAATCTATATCGAAGCCAAGAGTACAAAACAAACAAAGTTGTTAACACAAAAGAATCTGACTGTCACACTTTAACTAATGATTTAAAATCCAAAACAAAGTTTCTCGTTGAGAATAATGTTCGGACCATTTATCTCTTGCATTAATCTCCTCGATTTTTTGCTGCTTATTTTAACCTAAAAACCAAGAACCTGATGAATGAAACAAACGCGAAAGCTGCTCTCGCTCTAGACATTTTCTGCGGGTAGAACAAAGTTATGCCCCAACCACAACTAATAACTACGCTCTTTAGCTCCAATTTGCTGACTTTGCTTATAAAATCGATTGAGATATCACAAACGTTTGCTAACAATCCATTGCTAACGACACAAACTAATTGTTATAGACTTTTTCCTTTTGTAAATATAAATCTTCTTGCTTGCGAGCTTTTCAACAGAGCCGACAGAATGTCCCATTTTTCAAAGTTTTCCGTTTTTTTTTTCTATCAATCGTTTTCACTACACAATCTCTTTTAAGGTTAAAATAATTTCTTTCCAGTCCCTTAATTTCACCCTATAGTAGGATAAGTGGAAGCGCCAGCGCACGCAGCATGCGGAATGCACATATACTACAATACATACACATTCAAAGCGAAAACAAAAATTTCAAAGATGAAAAAGTATTAGTATTTTAACTTAGTATCTAGGTCCTGTTTTTGATTTTCCCTGTATTTTTTAAATAGCTCACTAAGTAGGCTTCTCTCTCTGTAAAATCTCTTCACCGTTAGGATCGTTTTTTTTTTACTATTGAATATTAATTCTTCTAACTGATGAAGTGAAACATGTAAAAGACAGTGAAAGGACAACCGTAACTCGAATCAGTTTTATCAAATAAAAGAACTGAACAAAAATGTAACCCATCATTTATGTTAGGAAGTGTACAAGTAAATGTTTTTAGTTTCCCTAGGATGCCGCGACGAAATCATTATTTAATTATCTATTTAACTATTTATTACAAACTAGGATCACACTCTCACACACGCATTGCAACCGTTTCATACAAAAAGTGACGTGAATCTATACAATTATCAGCAAGAAACACACACACACTTAAGCGTATAAGAAATTCTATTATTGTCATTAAATTATCCATTAGTTTTAAGTATCATTTGTCTCGTGAGCAAATACTTTGTCTCGTGTAACTTAAGTTTTAGTAAACAAATGAAAAGAATAACAAACCGTACGCATGAGGAAAAACCGTCACTTTTGTGCGCATATTGTTTAGCCATAAAATGAAAAAAGTAAAGCACAGCGATTAAAAGCAAGTGCTGGTGAGTCAGTTATGATTTGACCATTCGTTCTGTCACACACACAAACAGGCAAACGTGTTTATTTTCAACTGCTCCGTAGAACAAGACCATAATTACAAGTAGATGTAAAATACAATCGTAGGGATGTTATATAGAAGTAATTAAGACACGAAAGAAAACACTGATGATGATGATGATTAAAAGGTGCGTCGCAAGCGCGTGTGTAGAAAGAAAAGAAAACAAGACAAATTTGCCATATTCTGAACAAAAAAAAAACATTAGAACGTCAGCCGTGCGTAAAAGGTAATGAATACTCATATACGTGAACATTATTTTACAAGTAATACCAATAAATTGCAGTTTTTAATTCAAAATTGTCGCATTTGTTTTATTTTTAGTTTTAAACTTTGTTTGATTTGAAAGAAAGTGAAACCTAGCAAACGCTCCGAAATGTCAAAACAATTGCTATTTACGCTAACGGCTGTCATCGTAGCAACCTATGCGTTTGTTCCAATATGCTGGGTGCTATTGTGACTTATGTCGAACTGTATGCAAAAAAAAAACTAGATGAAAATAACATACCGTAACAACATGTAAAGTTAAAGATTTTTTCTTTGCATGTAAATGAACGAGAGCAACATAAAAACAAAATATAATGCCTATGATGCCATATTTGAGTGTAAATTATTGTTGAAGTAACTAGAAAGGAACGTAGAGGTAACGAAATAAGTTACATAGTTATAAGAAAGTATATTTTTCGGAACCACCAAACAAAATTGACAACAATGTGAACGATGTTTAGCTATTGAGGAAATTAATATACGTATTGAAAAAGAGATAGGCTTTGTAGGTTTTAACCAAACAATTTCACACAGTAATTACGCAACAGAGGGCAGGTTCTACTTCCGTAGAATAGAAACCAACGTATTTCCATTTTTTTATTTTATATTTTCCATTTACTTTTAACTAAATCGCATAATGATAGCCGACTATCTCTTTCAGATGCTTTGAAAAGAAAAAAAATAGTAGCTCTTTAAACTATTTACTCATTGGAAAAAAATATTAAATGAAAATGTAATGCCAAAAAAAACTCAAACGAGAGCGGGATTACGTTATAGAAAAAAAAACGCTGAATATGAACTATATTTTGTAGGAATTAAAAGCAATCACATCAAGATATAACGCGATCAAATAAAGAGTGAAGAAAATTAAAACGTCCTCTACTAGTTGCACTATTACGAACAATAAAAGTGGAAATCGCAGATATGTCCCATACGGACCCATTCAGAATGATCTCATATCATAGCGACACAAGAATACCGCGATTTATTTATAAATTATTCTCAACCGATTCACATTACTTCCTCCAGGTAATGATAACAAAAAAGATGCTATTCCTACATCTACCAGCATTAAAACGCCGCAAACAATTCGCAAAGGGCAAAGTTAGCATAAAACAGTATAAATTAGCATTACATCTTCCGAAAGCTAAACAATATTAAGCAAATCGCTAAGCAAAATTGTAACCATCAAACAGATGAAGTAAGCCATCTTTACATTGAATACTGTATCCAGTGTGAAGGATTGAGAGAAAAAAAAACTAAGGCACGTCAGTCCTCAAAGGAGATATTTATTATTAGTATTAACTGAGCATGCAGCAAAAAGGTATTTTGATTGATTGAGAACTACATTAACAGAGGAAAAAAGTAGCAGAGTCACGACGATTACGACGACGACGAGGGAAATCCTATATACTGAAAGTTAGTGATGAAAGACACAAATTTGCGGATACCAAATGACAGTGATGTAATGAGTAATGGAACATGACGAATGAGAAAAGCAAAGGAAAAAGGAAGAAAAAAGAAACACAATTATTATAAACATTATTATTAAAATTATTATATATTCTTATTATATTTAGTGGGAAAAGACAGAAAAAGATTATGAGGTAAACTTTTTTTTTGAAAAATAAAGGAGGAAATAAAGAAACATTGTATAAAATATAAACAAATAATGTTGAGTTTTTGACTTCAGAAAGAATGTTCACCAAAGCCTACAAACAGCTTGGGTTTGCGCTCAAAATTTCCAGTGATTTTTATGACCCAACATGCTTACGTTCACTATTTTGTTCACTTGTTCACTCTATTTTGGAGTTTAGCCTTGTCGTATGGTGCCCAGAGATGGAAACACTCTCATCGTGAATCAACTCGCGAGTGTAAAAGCAACAAACGGTTTACTCACGATGCCGAGAGTAAGCCGTTTGTGAGTTTATTAGCACCCGCTTGCTTCACGAGTATGAAGCAAAACAAAAACAAAAACACTCATGAATTTTTATTCGCGAAGAACAAGTGGAGATGCGGGAATTGCATTTTAGTGCGATTTTAATAGCAAAACAAGTAATTATCCATCAGATAGTAGTGTTTTTGAGTCTCCATTTAGTCTAGTGGTTATGGCTATGGATCGCCAATCCGGAGACGGCGGGTTCGATTCCCATTCCGGTCGGGGAAATTTTCTCGACTCCCTGGGCATAGTGTATCATTGTACTTGCCTCACAATATACAAATTCATGCAATGGCAGGCAAAGAAAGCCCTTCAATTAATAACTGTGGAAGTGCTCAAAGAACACTAAGTTGAAGCGAGGCAGGCCAAGTCCCAGTGAGGACGTCGAGCCATAAAGAAGAAGAAGAAGATAGTAGTGTTTTGTGCTTTATTGTTCCTGAAAAGTTAATCTGTCGGGCGTGTAAATTCGTTTTTTCACAAAATTGAAATATGTTCAGAGCAGCTTCGCGAATCAATCACGAGTGCGACCAACTTCGTTAGCTCGCGAGTGAAGGAAGTGCGAATATATTCTGGCTTCTGTTGTTCACGAGTAGGATAGCTTTGCGTTTGTGTCTACTCAGCTGCATTCCTCACTGTTTTCCATCACTGTGCCCGTATCACGCTAATTGGATAGCACATATTGAGGCAGTTCAAAAGAAATTCGTGAAACATGCACTCCGGAATCTTCCGTGACTCGATCCTTCGAATCTCTCTCCTTATGAAGACCGTTGTCGCCTTCTTGGTCTAAATACATTAGAAAGGAGGCGCTTCAATGCCCAAGTTTTTTTTGTTGCGAAGATATTGAAAGGCGAAATAGATTCTCGAGCGATTCTTGAAACGGTGTAGATACTGTCGGAAGCAACCATGACCTGTAAGGATCTGTGTCAGGTGGAACGTAACTTCCCCCACAGTGGTTCCATTTGTTCAGGGAAGCGGTCATAAATCATTTTCTTCGTTTTTCGAAGGGCAGAATCATTATAAGTGACCAGAAATAGCATGGTATGACTAAAAAAGTATATTCCAGTGCATTCTCATGACCATCACTTGACAAATATGAACTTTGAACATTTTTGTTCATGATAAATGAAAATATCATTAAAAAACCTTTATTTTGCACAGAAATATTTAATCAAATATTTTTAATTATTATGAAGAATGGGTAGATTTCTGAAGAATTTCTGCTAAGTATTACACGTTAAAACATGTATAGCACGGCAGTATCATAATAGATTCTTGTGAATAGAATCAGTATTAGCATTATAATTGTGATTTTATGTATTAGTAGATTTTATTTCTGCTGCAATAAAATAAATATATGAAACTGAAGATTTTTTCTCAGAAATAAGGTAGTTTTCAATGTAGAAACACAGAAATACCATCACAAATCGAATTAGTATGAATAACTACAGTACCAAATGCCCAAAAGTAATAATTCTGAAACAATAGTAACAATAGTGCAATTACAGAATCAATTACTTCTAAATTATTTCATACAAATATTCAGGACGTACCAAACGTAAGTAAAAGGAAATTTTTCAACCATAAAAATATTGCTTTACACAGTTATATGTCATATAATTCATGGGCCTGCGTTTTGCACAATGAAAAAGATTCGAGTATTTGTCCAGTCGTATTTGTTTCTTACAATTGCATTGGAACTGCTATCCAATAATGTAGTTCGTGGAATTTTAATGAAATATAGCTCTACCAAATAAAAGATATATATATATATATATATATATATATATATATATATATATATATATACAAATTCCCGTCCTCATTGCAATATATTCGACGCCTGCAATGGTAGCAAAGAAATCAATTTGTATACTAACATTTAACGTCAATAAATTGATCAAATATTCCGATTTGGGAAGGGAATACGAATAGTTATGTCCAGTTAATATTACTTAAAAACATATTTACTCCTTCTTCTTCCAACACTAACACTATAGTTTCAGGTACTGGATGGAATTTGAGGATTTTTTGTAAATGTTAGCAGCAAATGCAATTTTTTTTTATCAAATTCGATAATTACAGAGGTAAGTTTTGACGAGGCCAAATGAGAATGGTTGTTATGCAACTATTCATACCTCAAGTCATACCTCCAGATATGTATTTTTTGTTCATAATTAAAAAAAAAACATTTTCAAAGTTTTTTTTTAACAAAATGTCCCTCAGTTGTTGTAAAAAGCATTGAAATATCTCTTGTAAAAAAATCAGTAGTTTTGGTACGCATTTGAGACAATTACATAAATACTAGTATGTATATAATTTTGTAGTTATTTTAATACATATTTTTTATAAAAATAACGGGTAACTTTCAACACATCCTACAAACTTGTATGCAGATATTTGCAGCTACAACCTTCACAGATTGATTCTCCTACTCAAATCTGATCATTTGCTGCCGGACGATTGATTAAATGTGGTTAAGAACATGTTTGAAATGTTACATGAATTTTTAATATGTATATATTCTATGGGTAAAATTATGTGCCTATTACTCACATCCCCATTGGTCCAAAAACATCCAGTTCCGCTTTTTGGCGCTTCGAATTGGAAGATAAACATCTACTCTGATCCACTGCGTTGAAAACCAATTGAAAATCTACTTGGTTTTGTTGTACGAAGACGTGGTGTACAAATCAAAAGTCATGTGATTTTTCGACAAATTTTGATAATGTAAAATTGCACAACAGTACCCACGCTCTCAAGCAAAATATGCAACAGAAACTTACATAAAAATGGCTTTTATGCATTCTTGGAAACACTGTGCCATGGCGCCTATTAATCCAACTATCTACCCTCGGTATCAACCTATGGGTCCACCTTCCTTTGGTAGAACTGTCCCACGCGCGCTGCCATTTGACCATAGAGGCCATCCTGGCAGTCCTGCGTATGCCTCTTGTGCCGCGCATTTCGAAGTACTCCATGTCCTCACTGATAAGAATGCTTATAGGCACCATACCAGTAATGACACAGAGAGCGTCGTGTGATACGGTACGGTACGCGCTCGCAACCCTCAGGCACATAAGCCTAAGTAAGTATTTTCCAGCTTCCGTCGGTAGCATTCAGTACTTAGCGCGGTGCCCCACGCCGGGCCGCCATACCTAAGTATGGACGTAGCAACACTAGCCAGAAGCTTGTGCTTACTGGCGTACACCGCAGAGCTATTGTACATCATCCGGGACAGTGCCGCAATAGCTGTGAAGGCTCTTTTACAGGCATAATCGACGTGGCTACCGAAGGTAAGCTTATCGTCGATCATCACGCCCAAGTGTTTGACAGAGCGCTTTGACAGGATAGTGCACTCTCCTACACTGATCTCCGTCTGCTGCTCCGACCTCCGGTTGTTAACAACCGTCACCTCTGTCTTGTGGTGAGCCAGCTCCAGTTTCCTGGATCGCATCCACGCCTCCACAACCTTGATCGAGTGGTCGGTAGTCAACTTCACCTCCTCGATCGTTTCACCGTAGACCTCGAGCGTAATGTCGTCGGCAAATCCGACAATCTCCACTCCCACTGGGTAGGTATATATCCAATAACCCGTGAAAATCAATAGGGGGATTCACTTAACAGGGTAAATTGATTAAACTGATTAAACGTCGCGATCACCAAGGCAATCTTTGATTATTTCATTCGCAAAATCATGAAACATTTCAAATAAGCAGAAAATCATGGCTTACGCAGCAATTTAATCTGTTTAGTGAGTCCCCCTAATATCATCATCAACATTGTTGTCACTTCGTAAAATGGCTCATTGATGCCACTCTCCCTTCCAGTCACTCTACTGTCAAAGGCCCTGATTTTCAACATCTTCTGATTAGCCAGTGCTTCCCAAATTGTGCGCCGCGGCGGACTGGTGCGCCGTGAACACTTCTCAGGTGCGCCACAGGCTCTTGAGGCAAAATATTTTGCTGTTTTTTTTTTCGGTAAAACTAGTGTCACCGCACAGCCTTTTTTATTGTATTACAACGTCTTGCCTTTTAGAGGACGATTTAGAAAGAAAGGCACCTTTCTCCATGGGAAATGGCACTACCATTGCTAATCGGAAAAATCCGCATTTATCCATTGCTAACCGTCGTTAACCGCGTTTAACTGCTGCTCAGTTAGCAACGGTTAGCGTCGGTTAGGAACGGATAAATGTGGATTTTCCGGTTACGAAAGGATATGTCATTCCCCTTGCCTTCCTCTACAAAATGTTTAAATCTGGAGCTCGATTAAAATAGGTCGTATGTGCTTTCGTCGATATAAAATTCGTCGATATGAATTCGCTTATTGAAGCGAAGGTTGTTGCAATTAAACAAAACTTATACGTGCAGCCGATTCCATGCAAAACAGGCTTTCCGTTCAATCACTAAAAGTCCTCGAAAATAATTGATATTGCTACAGTAACTAAAATAAACTGTTCGATTTTTATATCGACGAAAGCACATACGACCTATTCAAATCGAGCTCTAGAAATAGTTTAAAAATAAATATTTCAAAATTATCGAATGTTCTATGAATTTAATTTCTGATATCTTATGAAACTTTAAGATTTTTACCATAATTTCAAATTTCCAGAGTTCCGAAAATTGTCCTTGAGATTCTGAAATTGTTATTGCATCTTGCTTTGCTTTATAGATCACCGTGCAAATGTTCAATCGTCTAAAATATTTGTTCACACGTCAAACACAAAGAAAAGTAGCAAGTAAACAAACCGATTATTTCATGCACCACCCAAAAAGTGTAACCGACGCTTAAAATTTCTAGCAGCGAAACGAATCAATGTATGCTGAAACTGGTGGGAACATATTGTGGTGTGACAAAAAAATTCTGCAGGGGGTCGAATACGGTGCAAAAAAAACAATATTTTGGCTTTTTAAGATTCAGCATAGTTTTCGATTTTGTCAATAGTTTGTAATTCGTCTCAAATGTTTTGGGAAAACATTTTTTTGCAATTTCTCATCGTAATAGGCTGTTTTACCTCACGCAAATCTGACAGGAAAAGGCCTACTTTCCCACTCCAAATTAACAGTGCTGTAATTTGAATGGTTCATTACCGCACTGATTTGCGTTGCGTAATGAACCATTACAGCACTGTTTTCAGTTTTGGTCAACTTCTTGATGGTTTCTGGACGCAGTTTTGAAAAATTGTGACAACTGCACAATATAACCTGTTATGATCAGATTTTCTTGAACATGGCTATGAACATCAGTGTGCAGATTGATGAA